>NC_142488.1:105887850-106190880 GCF_049115385.1 Moschus berezovskii
TTAAGCCAACTTTTTCACTCTCCTCTTTCACTTTCATCAAGAGGCTTTTTAGTTCCTCTTCACTTTCTGCCATAAGGGTGGTGTCATCTGCATATCTGAGGTTATTGATATTTCTCCCGGCAATCTTGATTCCAGCTTGTGTTTCCTCCAGCCCAGCGTTTCTCATGATGTACTCTGCATAGAAGTTAAATAATCAGGGTGACAATATACAACCTTGATGTACTCCTTTTCCTCTTTGGAACCAGTCTGTTGTTCCATGTCCAGTTCTAACTGTTGCTTCCTGACCTGCATACAGGTTCTCAAGAGGCAGGTCAGGTGGTCTGGTATTCCCATCTCTTTCAGAATTTTCCACATTTTCTTGTGATCCACACAGTCAAAGGCTTTGGCATAGTCAATAAAGCAGAAATAGATGTTTTTCTGGAACTCTCTTGCTTTATGGATGATCCAGCGGATGTTGGCAATTTGATCTCTGGTGCCTCTGCCTTTTTTTAAACCAGCTTGAATATCTGGAAGTTCATGGTTCATGTATTGCTGAAGCCTGGCTTGGAAAATTTTGAGCATGACTTTACTAGCGTGTGAGATGAGTGCAATTGTGTGGTAGTTTGAACATTCTGTGGCATAGCCTTTCTTTGGGATTGAAATGAAGACTGACCTTTTCCAGCTATACAGTATTTGCCTTTGTCTGACTTATTTCACTAAACATAATATTCTCTAGGTCCATCCATGTGGCTGCAAATAGCAGTATTTCATTTTTGTGGCTGAATAATATTCCATTGTGTATTCATATATACCACATCTTCTTAATCTAATTGTCTATTGATGGGCACTTGAATTGTTTCCATGACTTGCCTATACCTTTCGTGCTGTTGTATCTGACTATTTGTGACACTGTGGACTATAGGGTACTACATGTGGGCAACATATGGGCTCTTCTGCCCATGGAATTTTCAAGGCAAGTATACTGGAGTGGGAAATACTGCCATTTCCTTCTCCAGGGGATCTTCCTGACCCTGAGACTAAACCCTGCATCTCTTGTGTCTCCTGCATTGGCAGGCAGATCCTTTAACACTAGTGCTACCTTGGAAGCCGAAAATCATCTGTATGTCTTCTTTGGAGAAATGTCTATTGAAGTCTTCTGCCCATTGTTTTTTGTTTGTTTTTTTTATGTTGAGTTGTATGAGCTGTTTGTATATTTTAGATATTAATCCCTTGTTAGTTAAGTTGTTTGCAAATATTTTCTCCCATTCCATAGGTTGTCTTTTCACTTTGTTTATGGTTTCCTTGCTGTACAAAAGCTTTCAAACTTATTTAGGTTCCATTTGTTTATTTTTCTTTTCTTTCTTTTCTTTTTTTTTACTTTACATTATTGTATTGGTTTTGCCATACATTGAAGTGAATCTGCCCCGTGTATACATGTGTTCCCCATCTTGAACCCCCCTCCTACCTCCCTCCCCATCCCATCCCTCTGGTTCATCCAAGTACACCAGTCCCAAGCATCCTGTATCATGCATCGAACCTGGACTGGCGATTCGTTTCACATATGATAATATACATGTTTCAGTGCCATTCTCCCAAATCATCCCACCTTTGCCCTCTCCCACAGAGTCCAAAAGACTGTTCTATACATCTGTGTCTCTTTTGCTGTCTCATATACAGGGTTATAGTTATCATCTTTCTAAATTCCATATATATGCGTTAGTATACTGTATTGGTGTTTTTCTTTCTGGCTTGCTTCACTCTGTATAATAGGCTTCAGTTTCATCCACCTCATTAGAAATGATTCAAATGTATTCTTTTTAATTTCTGAGTAATACTCCATTGTGTATATGTACCACAGCTTTCTTATCCATTCATCTGCAGATGGACATCTAGGTTGCTTCCATGCCTGGCTATTATAAGCAGTGCTGCAATGAACATTGGAGTATATGTGTCTCTAAATTCTGGTTTCCTCGGTGTGTATGCCCAGGAGTGTGATTGCTGGGTCATATGGCAGTTCTATTTCCAGTTTTTTGAGGAATCTCCACACTGTTCTCCATAGTGGCTGTACTAGTTTGCATTCCCACCAACAGTGTAAGAGGGTTCCCTTTTCTCCACACCCTCTCCAGCATTTATTGCTTGTAGACTTTTGGATAGCAGCCATTCTGACTGGCGTGAAATGGTACCTCATTGTGGTTTTGATTTGCATTACTCTGATAAAGAGTGATGTTGAGCATCTTTTCATGTGTTTGTTAGCCATCTTTATGTCTTCTTTGGAGAAATGTCTGTTTAGTTCTTTGGCTCATTTTTTGATTGGGTCGTTTATTTTTCTGGAATTGAGCTGCAGGAGTTGCTTGTATATTTTTGAGATTAATTCTTTGTCAGTTGCTTCATTTGCTATTATTTTCTCCCATTCTGAAGGCTGTCTTTTGCTTATAGTTTCCTTTGCTGTGCAGAAACTTTTAATTAGGTCCCATTTGTTTATTTTGCTTTTATTTCCAATATTCTGGGAGGTGGTCATGGAGGATCCTGCTGTGATTTATGTCGGAGAGGGTTTTGCCTATGTTCTCCTCTAGGAGTTTTATAGTTTCTGGTCTTCATTTAGATCTTTAATCCATTTTGAGTTTATTTTTTGTGTATGGTGTTAGGGAGTATTCTAGTTTCATTCTTTTACAAGTGGTTGACCAGTTTTCCCAGCACCACTTGTTAAAGAGATTGTCATTTCTCCATTGAATATTCTTGCCTCCTTTGTCAATGATAAGGTGTCCATAGGTGCATGGATTTATCTCTGGGCTTTCTATTTTGTTCCATTGATTTATATTTCTATCTTTATGCCAGTACCATTCTGTCTTGATGACTGTGGCTTTGTAGTAGAACCTGAAGTCCGGCAGGTTGATTCCCCTAGTTCCAATCTTCTTTCTCAAGATTGCTTTGGCTATTCGAGGCTTTTTGTATTTCCATACAAATTGTGAAATTATTTGTTCTAGCTCTGTGAAAGATACCGTTGGTAGCTTGATATGGATTTTATTGAACCTATAAATTACTTTGGGTAATATATTCATTTTCACAATATTTATTCTTCCAATCCATGAACACGGTATATTTCTCCACTTATTAGTGTCCTCTCTGATTTCTTTCAACAGTGTTTTATAGTTTTCTATATATAGATCTTTTGTTTCTTTGGGTAGATATATTCCTAAGTATTTTATCCTTTTTGTTGAAATGGTGAATGGAATTGTTTCCTTAATTTCTCTTTCTATTTTCTCATTATTAGTGTATAGGAATGCAAGGGATTTCTGTGTGTTGATTTTATATCCTGCAACTTTACTGTATTCATTGATTAGTAATTTTCTGGTAGAGTCTTTAGTGTTTTCTGTGTAGAGGATCATATCATCTTCAAACAGTGAGTTTTACTTCTTCTATTTTTGCTTTTATTTCTTTTGCCTTTGGGGACGGATCCAAGAAAACTTTGCAACAATTTATGCTTAAGAGTGTTTTGCCTGTATTCTCTTCTAGGAGTTTTATGGATTTATGGCCTACATTTAGGTCTTTAAACCATTTTAATTTTATTTTTGTATGTGTTACGAGGGAATGTTAAAGTTTCATAGCTTCACATGTTTTTTTCCAGATTCATAGCTTTCCAGTTTTTCCAGTACCACTGTTAAAGAAAAGGACCATCTTTATTGATGGTAGTTCAGCCCTGTGGGAGATGGGACAGAACTTATTTTTTGAGTGTTGGTTTCTCTGCCCTCAGGCTATATAATTTAATAAACACCTACAAAACAAGTGGTTTTTTGATCAGTGTTTCCAATGAATATTGAAACAATTCTAAGATCCATTTTAAACTTTTGATTACCCTCTGTTCTACAAGAAAATATGGAGTCATATTTAAACACAAAAATTATGTTTGGAATGAGGGTATTCCCTCCAAAGTTATAACTCTAAAAATGGACATATAGTGCCATGTTATGTGGTTAAGAGCACAGGCTTTCAATTTCTTTTTACAAATGGCAAGGAAAAAAAGAGACTAAACCTAAAGATTAAAAGAGACTTAAGAAACATATGAACCAAATGCCATTTTCTGACACAGACCTTGTTTAAATCATGATTCAAATAGCCTACTGTGGAAAAAAATTATGAGACATTTGGAGAAATAAGAACATGGACTGCACATTTGATACTAAGAAATGATTGTTGTGGGTATTGCTATTTTTCTATAAAGAGTCCATTCCTTTTGAAAATATATATTGAAATATTTACAAATGAAAAGATGAAATTCTGTATGTGTGTTGAATAGGGGCTGCTTAGGGTATGGATGAAAGAAGATTGGCTATGAATTAGTAATTATTGAGTCTGGATGAGGAGCACTTGATGGTTCATAATACTACATTATCTACTTTATTATGTGTGAACATTTTTTATTAATAATAAAGACTAGGGCTCCCCTGGTGGCTCAGTGGTAAAGAATCCACCTGCCAATGCAGGAGACATGGGTTCAATCCCTGGTCCAGGAAGATCCCACATGCCATGGAGCAACTGAGCCCATGCGCTCTATTGAGCCTGTGCTCTCAAGCCCAGGAGCGATGATTACTGAAGCCTGCATACCCTAGAGCCTATGCATTGCAAGAAGAGAAGCAAGTGCAATGAGAAGACAGCATATCTCAACTAGAGAGTAGTCCATGCACCAAGAAAGACCCAGCACAGGCAAAAATAAATAAAATTTCAAAAATAATAATTAAGACTAAAATAGAACATGAAGGTGAAGTCAGATCTTCACGAATGTAAACCTTGGCTCCTTTTTCTAGCCATGTCATCTCCTTACAGAATTAGCCTCTCTGAGCCTAAATGTCATCATCTGTAAAGTGATGATGATATGAAGATTGAATGAAATAACATATGTAAAGAACTTATCATGGAGCCTGACACATAGTAAGAAGTCAGTACATAGTAGATCTTATTATAGCCCAATTGTCCAGTTTTCTGGGAATTCCCTGGTAGCTCAGCTGGTAAAGAATCTGCCTGAAATGCAGGATACCCTTGTTCTATTCCTGGGTTGGGAAGATCCCCTGAAGAAGGGTAGGCTATCCACTCCAGTATTCCTGGGCTTCCCTAGTGGCTCAGCTGGTAAAGAATCTGCCTGCAATGCAGGAGACCTGGGTTCGATCCCTGGGTTTAGAAGATCTCCTGGAGAAGGGAAAGGCTACCACTCCAGTATTCTAGACTGGAGAATTCCATAGACTATACAGTCCATGGGGTCAAAAAGAGTCAGACACGACTTTTTCTGAACCTATAACTGCAGATACTACAAGAGTTTATGCCCTAAGAAGTTCTTACCACTAAAGTAGAATAGTTTTGTAATACACAAATATCGACTGTTGTATTCTTCATGGGAAGCATGTCTGGGAAAGAGAGGCTATGGTAGTAGCAGCATAGGTGGAAATAATGGTTAAGAATCAGAGAAGCAGTCCTAAGAAATCAGGGCGTCTTGCTTTGCAGCTCTGAGTTTTTAAAAGCGTCCTTGAGAACACTTAATATCTGATATTTTCAATTTGCTTCCCCTTTTCCCTTCCCCTACACACTAGCTCATAGTGAATGTTGACTAACCAATTCTCCATAGAGCACTTCAGAATACAGAGGGGAGAAAGCCTCATTGTGCCACTGAAGTAGGAATAGCGGTTCACTACTGACATGGTCCTTAGTCCTGGCATAGGACTAGAAAATTCTGGAATAATATTTTAATTCTTTTAACAAGTATTTACCAAATGCTTACTATATGTCAGGACTCTGTCAGACACTTAAAATACATTATCTCAATATCTAAGCAAACCCCATTTTAGATATGAGTAGAATGAGATTTGGAGAGATTATGTGGCTTGCCCAGGGTTACACAGCCAGTCAGTGGCAAAGCTGTTACTCTGAATTCAGAGCTATCAGGCTCAGAAACCATGTTCCCTTAATGACCGTGACTATAGTAACCATTTCTTTATGTATATGTATACCAAAACTTCATGTTTGTATCTCTTAAATACATAAAACTTTTATTTAAAAAATAATAAATAAGCCATGTCCTTTACTTCTAAGTCTTCACTGTAACTTCATACCAATTATTATCAGAATGGGGAGTAGGAACAAGGGGGTCCTAAATAATATTTTTCTCTGAGCTTTATTAATATCTTGAAGATCTCTTCCCAGGATGGTTTATTTGTATCACTGAAGCTGTGATGTGCAAATAGAAAGGCAGCCTTAGATGAGTGGGATTACATTGGTTTCCATATTGTTTTCTTGAACTTTAATGATACACAGAATTAAAGCCTTGTTTTTGTGTCAGGTCATCAGTGCTTCCTAAGGCCACATGGCCTGTGTAGAGGAGAAAGTGGCAGAACAAAGATGCCCTTCATATTCAGGCTCAATGAGCTCATTCTGCACATAAAGGTCCAGAAGCAACATGGAACCCATTGAGCTCAATTGTAATGGAGAGGTGGGCTTCCAGACAGGACCCTTGGCAGCTTTGAGTCATTAAAGGTTTCCTGAGCCCAGCCAATTTACCTGCTTCTCAGTAGGATCTTTATTTGTGCTACTATTCTCATCAAAAATTGTTGTCATTTCCTTTTCTGTCTGGAGACACTGCAAGCTGCCTCCAGGCAGTATGGTCCCTTGTGCAACCACCAACTCACCAAGATGAAATAGATCTTAGAATTCCCCTTGTTTGACTTTTTCTTCCTTGTTGGGCAGAAAGCATAGAATATCTCACATTTCTAGAGCCTCAACTATCCAGATTACTTATTGGATCAGCTAGCAGTTTGGGGTTTGGAATAAATAGAAGATGTTGTCCTAGTAACTCTGGTGTCATTATTTTCTGGTTACAATGGAAGATATATGGATTCATAGGATTAGAACTTCTTAGGTTGGTTTGAAGCTCAACATTCAGAAAACAAAGATCATGGCATCTGGTCCCATCACTTCATGGGAAATAGATGGAAAAACAGTGGAAACAGTGTCAGACTTTGTTTTTTTGGGCTCCAAAATCACTGCAGATGCTGATTGCAGCCATGAAATTAAAAGACGCTTGCTCCTTGGAAGGAAAGTAATGACCAACCTTGATAGTATATTAAAAAGCAGAGACATTACTTTGCCAACCAAGGTCCGTCTAGTCAAGGCAATGGTTTTCCCGTGGTCATGTATGGATGTGAGAGTTGGACTGTGAAGAAGGCTGACCGCCGAAGAATCGATGCTTTTGAACTGTGGTGTTGGAGAAGACTCTTGAGAGTCCCTTATACTGCAAGGAGATCCAACCAGTCCATTCTAAAGGAGATCAATCCTGGGTGTTCATTGGAGGGACTGATGCTAAAGCTGAAATTGCAATACTTTGGCCACCTCATGCGACGAGTTGACTCACTGGAAAAGACTCTGATGCTGGGAAAGGTTGGGGGCGGGAGGAGAAGGGGACGACAGAGAATGAGATGGCTGGATGGCATCACCGACTCTGTGGACATGAGTTTGAGTGAACTCCGGGAGTTGGTGATGGACAGGGAGGCCTGGCGTGCTGTGATTCATGGGGTCGCGGAGAGTCAGACACGACTGAGCGACTGAACTGAACTGACTGAGACCTGCAAGTGAAAGTCACTCAGTCGTGTCCAACTCTTTGCAACCCCCTAGACTATACAGTCGGAGAAGGCAATGGCAAGCCACTCCAGTACTCTTGCCTAGAAAATCCCATGGATGGAGGAGCCTGGTAGGCTGCAGTCCGTGGGGTCGCTAAGGGTCGGACACGACTGAGCGACTTCACTTTCACTTTTCACTTTCACACATTGGAGAAGGAAATGGCAACCCACTCCAGTGTTCTTGCCTGGAGAATCCCAGGGATGGGGGAGCCTAGTGGGCTTCCATCTATGGGGTCACACAGAGTCGGACACGACTGAAGTGACTTAGCAGCAGCAACAGCAGCAGACTATACAGTCCATGGAATTCTCCAGGCCAGAATACTAGAGTGGGTAGTTGTTTGCTTCTCCAGGGGGTCTTCCCAACCCAGGGATTCAGCCCAGGTCTCCCACATTGCAAGTGGATTCTTTACAAGCTGAGCCACCAGGGAGGCCCTCAGACCTGCAAAGCCCTCAGAAACTGAAGAATTGGAGGTAAGACTGGAATGACTACAACTTGGTTGTTAACTGTTCATTTCTTCAGTCACCCCTCCCTTTTTTTTAACTGAAGAATAATTGTTTTACAATATTGTGTTGGTTTCAGGTGTACAGCATAGAAGTTCAGTTTTTTTTTTTTCTGACTATTCCATTATAGGTTATTACAAGATATTGAGTATAATTCTCTATGTGTGCATGTGAGCTTAGTCATGTCCAACTCTGCAATCCTATGGACTATAGCCCACCAGGTTCTTCTGTCCATAGCATTTTCCAGGGAAGAATACTAGAGCAAGTTACCATTTCCTACTCCAGGGGATCTTCCCGACTCAGGGATCAAATCCACATCTCCTGCATTGGCAGATGAATTCTTTACCACTGAACCACCCGGGAAGCCATAATTCTTATTATGCTACATAATAAATCCTTATTGCTAATATATCTTATGTATAATACTTTATATCTGTTAACCCCATACTCCTAATTTGTCCCTAACTCCATCCATTTCCCCTTTGATAACCATAAGTCTGTTTTCTATGTCTGTGAGTCTGCTTCTGTTTTGCATATAAATTCGTTTGTATCATTTTTTTAGATTCCACATGTAAGTGATACCTTACAATTTTGTCTTTCTCTAACTTATTTCCCTAAGTATAATCTCTCGGTCCATTCATGTTGCTGTAAGTGGCAATATTTCACTTTTAATGGCTAATATTCCATCATCCATTCCATGTGAGATATACATATATATACATATACACACATCACATATGTGTATATCTCCTTAATCCAGTCATCTATTGATGTGCACTTGGGTTGCTTCCATGTCTTGGCTATTGTAAATAGTGCAGCTGCGAACATTGGGGTGCATGTATCTTTTCCAATTAGTCTTTTCTTTTCTTGGGAATTGTTGGGTCATATGGTAGCTCTATTTTTTTTAGTTTAAGGAACCTCTTTACTGTTCTCCATAAGTGGCTGCCTCAATTTAAATTCTACCAGTGTACAAGGGTTCTCTGTTTCTCCACACCCTCTCCAGCATTTATTACTTGTAGAATTTTGGATGATGGCCATTCTGACTGGTGTGAGGTGATAGCTCATTGTAATTTTGATTTTCATTTCTCTAATAATTAGTGATTTAGGGAATTTTCATGTGCCTGTTGCACATCTGCCTGTCTTCTTTGGAAAAATGTCTATTTAGATCTTCTGCCCATTGTTTGATTGGGTTGATTTTTAAAATATTTTTAAGAGCTGTTTGTATATTTCCTCCCTTTATACTTTTATTCCAATAACACTTCTCTAATGCTTACTAGCCTTGACTTGACTTGACTAGCTTTGACTAGATGGACCTTGGTTGGCAAAGTAACGTCTCTGCTTTTTAATAACTGGAAAAGACTCTTGAGAGTCCCTTGGACTGCAAGGAGATCCAACCAGTCCATTCTAAAGGAGATCAATCCTGGGTGTTCATTGGAAGGACTGATGCTAAAGCTGAAACTCCAATACTTTGGCCACCTCATGCGACGAGTGGACTCACTGGAAAAGACTCTGATGCTGGGAAGGATTGGGGGTGGGAGGAGACGGGGACAACAGAGAATGAGATGGCTGGATGGCATCACTGACTCGATGGACATGAGTTTGAGTGAACTCCGGGAGTTGGTGATGGACAGGGAGGCCTGGCGTGCTGTGCTTCATGGGGTTGCAAACAGTCGGACACGACTGAGCGACTGAACTGAACTGAACTGAATGCTTACTAGATAGCAGTGCCTTGGCCCTACCCTCAGGAAGCTCTCATCTTGAAGGAGGGGCTGGATGGACAATTAAACAGCTGGTCATAATACAGTAGGGTCAGTTTTGTGAAGAAGATGAAATGTCAGATAATGATTTGAAAGTGCTCAGTTGCTCAGATGTGTCTGACTCTATTGAGACCCCATGTACCATAGCTTGCCAGGCTTTTCTGTCCATGGGATTTTCCAGGCAAAAATACTGGAGTGGGTTGCCATTTCCTTTTCCAGGGCGTCTTCCTGACCCAGGGATCAAACTCATATCTCCTGTGGCTCCTGAATTGCAGGCGAATTCTTTACCGCTGATCCTTCAGGGAACCCCGTTTAGAAAGTACACTTTATTTTATTTTATTTTACTTTTCATGTCGTTTTATTTTAATTCTTATTTTTATTGGAGGCTAATTATTTTACAATATTATATTGGTTGGTTTTGCCATACATTGACATGAATCCGCCCCGGGTGTACATGAGTTCCCCCTCCCGAGCCCCACTCCCACCTCCCTCCTCCCCTTATCCTCTCCCTGGGTCATCCCCGCATACCAGCCCCGAGCATCCTGTAACATGCATCGACCCTGAACTGGCGATTCGTTACAAATATGATAATATACATGTTTGAATGCCATTCTCCCAAACCATCCCACCCTCACCCTCTCCCACAGAGTCCCAAAGACTGTTTTATACATCTGTGTCTCTTTTGCTGTCTTGTATACACGGTTATCATTTGCATCTTTCTAAATTCCATGTATATGCGTTAGTATATTGTATTGGTGTTTTTCTTTCTGGCTTACTTCACTCTGTATAATAGGTTCTAGTTTCATCCACCTCATTAGAACTGGTTCAAATGCATTCTTTTTAATGGCTGAGTAATATTCCATTGTGTATATGTACCAAAGCTTTCTTATCCATTCGTCTGCAGATGGACATCTAGGTTGCTTCCATGTCCTGGCTATTATAAACAGTGCTGCAACGAATATGGGAGTACATGTGTCTCTTTCAATTCTGGTTTCCTCGGTGTGTATGCCCAGGAGTGCGATTGCTGGATCATATGGCAATACTATTTCCAGGTTTTTGAGGAATCTATGCACTGTTCTCCATAGTGGCTGTACTAGTTTGCATTCCCACCAACAGTGTAAGAGGTTTCCCTTTTCTCCACACCCTCTCCAGCATTTATTGCTTGTAGACTTTTGGATAGCAGCCATTCTGACTGGTGTGAAATGGTATCTAATTGTGGTTTTGATTTACATTTCTCTGGTTATGAGGGAAGTTGAGCATTTTTTCATGTCTTTGTTAGCCATCTTTATGTCTTCTTTGGAGAAATGTCTGTTTAGTTCTTTGGCCCATTTTTTGATTGGGTCATGTATTTTTCTGGAATTCAGCTGCAGGAGCTGCTTGTATATTTTGGAGATTAATCCTTTATCAGTTGCTTCATTTGCTATTATTTTCTCCCATTCTGAAGGCTGTCTTTTCACCTTACTTATAGTTTCCTTGGCTGTGCAGAAGCTTTTGATTTTAATTAGGTCCCATTTCTTTATTTTTGCTTTTATTTCCAATATTCTGGGAGGTGGGTCTTGGAGGATCCTGCTGTGATTTATGTCAGAGAGTGTTTTGCCTACGTTCTCCTCTAGGAGTTTTATAGTTTCTGGTCTTACATTTAGCTCTCTAATCCATTTTGAGTTTATTTTGGTGTATGTTGTTAGGAAGTGTTCTAGTTTCATTCTTTTACAAGTGGCTGACCAGTTTTCCCAGCACCACTTGTTAAAGAGACTATCTTTTCTCCATTTTATATTCTTGCCTCCTTTGTCAAAGATGAGGTGTCCATAGGTGCGTGGATTTATCTCTGGGCTTTCTATTTTGTTCCATTGATCTATATTTCTGTCTTTATGCCAGTACCATACTGTCTTGATGACTGTGACTTTGTAGTAGAGCCTGAAGTCCGGCAGGTTAATTCCCCCAGTTCCATTTTTCTTCCTCAAGTTTGCTTTGGCTATTCGAGGTTTTTTGTATTTCCATACAAATTGTGAGATTATTTGTTCTAGTTCTGTGAAAAATATCGTTGGTAGCTTGATAGGGATTGCATTGAATGTATAAATTACTTTGGGTAGTATACTCATTTTTACAGTATTTATTCTTCCAATCCACAAACACTGTATATTTCTCCATCTATGAGTGTCCTCTTTGATTACTTTCACTAGTGTTTTATAGTTTTCTATGTACAAGTCTTTTGTTTCCTTAGGTAGATATATTCCTAAGTATTTAATTCTTTTCGTTTCAACAGTGAATGGAATAGTTTCCTTAATTTCTCTTTCTATTTTCTCATTATTAGTGTATAGGAAGGCAAGGGATTTCTGTGTGTTGATTTTATATCCTGCAACTTTACTGTATTCATTGATTAGCTCTAGTAGTTTTCTGGTAGAGTCTTTAGGGTTTTCTGTGTAGAGGATCATGTCATCAGCGAACAGTGAAAGTTTTACTTCTTCTTTTCCAATTTGTATTCCTTTTATGTCTTTTTCTGCTCTGATTGCTGTAGCCAAAACTTCCAGAACTATGTTGAATAGTAGTGGTGAGAGTGGGCACCCTTGTCTTGTTCCTGACTTTAGGGGAAATGCTTTCAGTTTTTCACCGTTGAGGATAATGTTTGCTGTGGGTTTGTCATATATAGCTTTTATTATGTTGAGATATGTCCCTTCTATTCCCACTTTCTGGAGGGTTTTGATCATAAGTGGATGTTGAATTTTGTCGAAGGCTTTCTCTGCATCTATGGAGATAATCATATGATTTTTATTTTTCAGTTTGTTAATGTGGTGTATTACATTGATTGATTTGCGGATATTGAAGAATCCTTGCATTCCTGGGATAAAGCCCACTTGTCAAGGTTCCCTGGTTAGGGAAGCCTGTGTCAGTGTTCTGGTGGGTGGAGCTGGATTTCTTCTCTCTGGAGTGCAATGTAGTGTCCAGTATTGAGTTATGAGATGTCAATGGTTTTGGAGTGACTTTGGGCAGCCTGTATATTGAAACTCAGGGCTATTTTCCTGTGTTGCTGGAGATTTTGTGTGGTATGTCTTGCTCTGGAACTTGTTGACCCTTGAGTGGTGCTTGGTTTTAGTGTAGGTATGGAGGCGTTTGATGAGCTCCTATCGATTAATGTTCCCTGGAGTCAGGAGTTCTCTGGTGTTCTCAGGATTTGGGCTTAAGCCTCTTGCCTCTGGTTTTTGGTCTTATTCTTGGAGTAGTCTCTAGACTTCTCTATCTGTCATTTCCAAGGTGGTTCCCTCTGTTTTAGCTTCTGTTTGCTGGTCTCTTCAGTGTGTAATTTCTGCCCTGATACTAGGGGGCAGGTGGACACTTTTTAAGGCTCAGTTGTTCAGTCCTGTTCTGGGAAGGGAGGAACGCTGAAGACAAATATCTCTGGTGTCTGTGGGGAGTGCTTGCAGTGTCTCGGCCACACTGGGTTTGCCCCCACTCACAGAGTGTGTGTTGTCCCAGTCTACACTGCACAGGCTCTCGGTTGCTCTGCTGGGAACTGTCCAAGGCCGGGGCTGGGTTGTATAAACTCCCCAGGTCTGAGCGTCTCAAGTTCAGTTTCTCGGGTACTCCACAAGGGCGCAGACTTGGCTGGGTCTGAGTTTTCTGCCTTCCCCGGTCCGAGCAGCTCAGGTGACCAGGTGTTTGGTGAGCGTGGTCACTGCGACTTATCACCTCCCCAGTCCCTGCCACTCGGTTTTGTGGGTGTACAACCGGTGCACCTTCTCAGGCGGATATCTACTGGCCCGAGCCCAAGAAGTCTTGATTAGCAACAAGGCTGCCTGCAGTTTGTATCGGATGCCTTTCTGGGGCCGCGGTTGCCCCTTCCGGCTCTGGCTGACCTCCCTGCCTGTCTTGGCGGGGGATGAGGGATGGGCTGACTGCAGCCGGCTAGCTCTGCTCAGCCCTTTGTTCTGTGAGTGGGGCTGGCGGAGTCTTAGGTTAGAGCTTTCCACCTTTTCGTGGTGAAGCTATCCCAGTCTGCTTTGCTATCTCCAGTTAGTTCTCTCAGATTGTTCTCGCAGCATTCAAGCCCAGTCCTCTCTCTAAGCAGTTCAGCCAGCTCCTCCCTGCCTATCCCCTGCTTGCTAATGGCGTATGCAGGCGTCTGTGCTGCTTCTCTGCTGGGAGTTACCGTTTGGCAGGTAATGTGTGGGTTTTAATTATTTTTTTCTTTTTCCTCCCGGTTATGTGGCCCTCTGAGGTTCCAAGGCTCGCCACAGACTCGCCAGTGAGAGTATTTCCTGGTGTTTGGAAACTTCTCTCTTTTTAAAGCCTCCCTTCCCGGGATGGAGCTCCATCCTTACCTCTTTTGTCTCTCTTTTTATCATTTGTTTTTTCCTACCTCCTTTCGAAGACAATGGGCTGCTTTTCTGGGTGCCTGATGTCCTCTGCCAGCATTCAGAAGTTGTTTTGTGGATTTTACTCCATGTTCAAATGTTTTTTTGATGAATTTGTGGGGGAGAGAGTGGTCTCACCATCCTATTCCTCCGCCATCTTGTTCCTTCTCCAAAAGTACACTTTAGAAATCAGATTGATCTGGTTTAAACTCCAGTCTTGCCACTTATTTCCTGTGTGGTTTAGGTAAGCTATTAAGCCTCCTAAGTTAACTCTAGAGCAGCACAGATGGCCAGCAGAACATCTATATGGAACTATTGGGGTTCCAGAAAGCCAGGTGAAAGAGAAAGTGCTCAGTCATGTCCAACTCTTTGTGACAGTCCATGGAATTCTCCAGGCCAGAATACTTGAGTGGGTAGCCTTTCCCTTCTCCAGGGGATCTTCCCAACCCAGGGATCAAACCCAGGTATCCCTCATTGCAGGTGGATTCTTTAACATCTGAGCCACAAGGCAAGACCAAGAATACTGGAATGGGTAGCCTTTCCTTTCTCCAGTGGATCTTCCCAATCCAGCAATCGAATTGGGGTCTCCTGCATTTCAGGTGGATTCTTTACCAACTTAGCTATCAGGGAAGTCCAGAAAGCCAGGAGGCTGTGATAGCTAGCAAAATAGACTTTTACCTTTAAAAATATCCTATGGTGAGGGCAGGCACCAGACAGGTAGATAGCTGGGGTAAAAGACATTGGCCCGTTGGGATGGAGGAGCCAGCCATGAGGGCTCTGATCCAGAGTCAAATTCCTAATCCATAAAACGATTTAGAAAACAAAGCAGACTTCAGTCCCAGAGGGAAAACATGACTGAGTTTGCAGAGGAAAGGTACAAAGTAGGAGTTGGAGAGAAGGATGGAGGTGAAAAATAATCTACAGGTGTACTACTTATGGGCTTCCAAGGTGGCGCTGGTGGTAAAGAACCTGCCTGCCATTGCAGGAGACATAAGTGACATGGGTTCCATCCCTGGGTGGGGAAGATCCTCTGGAGGAAGACATGGCAACCCACTCCAGTGTTCTTGCCTGGAGACTCCCCATGGACAGAAGAGCCTGGTGGGCTACAGTTTAGGGTCATAAGGAGTTGTACACAACTGAAGAAACTTAGCAAGCCACTTAGCATAAGCCACCTATATTCTAGGTAGTGACTTAGAATATGAGGAAGATATGAAGCAGGACAGGAGCCCTGCTGACAGTGCTGGGGGTGGCAGGCATGGCAGCTCTGAGAATGTGCATCTCAGGTCTCTGAAACTGCTGGAATATTGACCTGGATGCTGCTATACTCTGAAATGATCACTGCATTTGCATCAAAGTCACACTTCCTATGGGCAGCTCCTAGTCAGTGGATGAGCCCAGCAGGGACACTAGATAGGCTTGTTCATGGAAGACACTAGGTCCTTTTTTTTTTAAGTTACATGGCAGTTTAATATCAGCTCCAAGTTGTTACTAGATCCAACTTGAAGGAAAAAAAGGTTAAAAATGTAATATAAAATAGTTTCATCTGTCTTCCCATGTGGCTCAACTGGTAAAGAATACATCTGCAGTGTGGGAGACCTGGGTTCAATCCCTGAGTTGGAAAGATCCCCTGGAGAAGGGAAAGGCTACCCACTCCAGTATTCTGGCCTGGAGAACTCCATGGATAGTTTATGGAGTCACAAAGAGTCAGACATGACTGAGCGACTTTCACTTCATATTTCTTCTAACATTTAAAATACAAACAAAACATCTCACAGTGTAAATGATTATCAAATGGTTGCTTGTACTCCCTTTTTTTCCAAATTGAAGTATAATTGATTCACATCATTGTGTTAGTTTCAGGTGTACAGCATAGATTCAGTCATTTTTTTTTCAGCTTGTATTCCATTATAGGTTATTATAAGAAAATGGCTATAATTCCCTGTGCTATACATTATATCCTTGTTTTTTATCTATTTCATCTATGGTAGTTTGTTTCTGTTAATCTTATACTCTAATTTATCTCTCCTTAGTTTCTGTCCTCTTTGGTAATCATGAGTTGATTTTCTGTGTCTCTGTCTATTTCCACTTGGTATGTAGGATAATTTATGTTATTTTTCAGTTTCCACATATAGATACCATCACACAGTATTTGCCTTTCTCTGTCTTATTTCACTATGCATAATGTTCTCTAGGTTCATCCATGTTGTTACAATGGCAATATTTCATTCTTTCTTAAGGCTGAATGATAATCTACTATATATATATATATCTACTATATATATATATATACCACATCTTCCCTTAATCCATTCATATGTTGATGGGCATCTGGGTTGTTTCCATGTCTTAGCTGTAATAAACAGTGCTGCTGTGAACAGTAAGTGAACTGTAAACTTCCAGATGATCAAGCTGGATTTAGAAAAGGCAGAGGAACCAGAGATCAATTTGCCAATATCCATGGATCATTGAAAAAGCAAAAGAGTTCCAGAAAAACATCTACTTCTGCTTTATTGACTATGCCAAAACCTTTAACTTTGTGGATCACAACAAACTATGGAAACTTCTTAAAGAGATGGGACAACCAGACCACCTCAGTTGACTCCTGAGAAATCTGTATGCAAGTCAGGAAGCAACAGTTAGAAGTGGACATGGAACAACAGACTGGTTCCAAATAGGAAAAGTCAAGGCTGTATATTGTCACCCTGCTTAACTTATATGCAGAGAACATCATGAAAAACGTTGGACTGGATGAAGCACAAGCTGGAATCAAGATTGCCAGGAGAAATATCAATAACCTCAGATATGCAGATGACACCACCCTTATGGAAGAAAGTGAAGAAGAACTAAAGAGCCTCTTGATGAAAGTGAAAGAGGAGAGTGGAAAAGTTGGCTTAAAACTCAACATTCATAAAATGAAGATCATGGCATCTGGTCCCATCACTTCATGGCAAGTAGATGGGGAAACTGGAAACAGTGACAGACTTTATTTCTTGGGGCTCCAAAATCACTGCAGATAGTGACTGCAGCCATGAAATGAAAAGACGCTTGCTCCTTGGAAGAAAAGTTATGATCAACCTAGATAGCATATTAAAAAGCAGAGAGATTACTTTGCCAACAAAGGTCTGTCTAGTTAAAGTTATGGTTTTTCTAGTAGTTATGAATGGATGTGAGATTTGGACTATAAAGAAAGCTGAGCACTGAAGAATTGATGCTTTTGAACTGTGGTGTTGGAGAAGACTCTTGAGAGTCCCTTGGACAGCAAGGAGATCCAACTGGTCCATCCTAAAGGAAATCAGTCCTGAATATTCATTGGAAGGACTTATGCTGAAGTTGAAATTCCAATACTTTGGCCACCTGATGCAAAGAACTGACTCATTTGAAAAGACCCCGATGCTAGGAAAGATTGAAGGCGGGAGAAGGAGACAACAGAGGATGAGATGGTTGGGTGTCATCACCAACTCAATGCACATGAGTCTCAGTAAACTCCAGGAGTTGGTGATGGACGGGGAGGCCTGGCATGCTGCAGTCCATGGGGTATCAAAGAGTCGGACACGACTGAGCAACTGAACTGAACTCAACTGATGAACACTTGGGTGCATGTATCTTTGCTGGATCAAATGGTAGCTCTATTTTTAGTTTTGGGCCTTTGACTGTGTGGATCACAATAAACTGTGGAAAATTCTGAAAGAGCTGGGAATAGCAGACCACCTGACCTGCCTCTTGAGAAACCTGTATGCAGGTCAGGAAGCAACAGTTAGAACTGGATATGGAACAACAGACTGGTTACAAATAGGAAAAGGAGTATGTCAAGGTTGTAGAGTGTCACCTGCTTATTTAACTTCTATGCAGAGTACATCATGAGAAACGCTGGGCTGGAAGAAGCACAAGCTGGAATCAAGATTGCTGGGAGAAATATCAATAACCTCAGATATACAGATGACACCACCCTTATGGCAGAAAGTTCACTCAAAAGTCTCTTGATGAAAGTGAAAGAGGAGAGTGAAAAAGTTGGCTTGAAGCTCAACATTCAGAAAAAAAGGTCATGGCATCTGGTCCCATCACTTCATGGCAAAGGATGGGAAACAGTGGCAGATTGTATTTTGGGGGCTCCAAAATCACTGCGGATGATGATTGCAGCCATGAAATTAAAAGACCCTTACTCCTTGGAAGGAACGTTATGACCAACTTTAATAGCATATTGAAAAGCAGAGATATTACTTTGCCAACAAAGGTCCGTCTAGTCAAGGCTATGGTTTTTCCGTTGGTCTTGTATGGATGTGAGAGTTGGACTGTGAAGAAAGCTGATCGCCGAAGAGGTGATGCTTTTGAACTGTGGTGTTGGAGAAGACTCTTGAGAGTCCCTTGGACTGCAAGGAGATCCAACCAGTCCATTCTAAAGGAGATTAGTCCTGGGTGTTGGTTGGAAGGACTGATGCTAAAGCTGAGACTCCAATACTTTGGCCACCACATGCAAAGAGTTGACTCACTGGAAAAGACTCTGATGCTGGGAGGGATTGGGGGCAGGAGGAGAAGGGGACGACAGAGGATGAGATGGCTGGATGGACATGGGTTTGAGTGAACTCCAGGAGTTGGTGATGGACAGGGAGGCCTGGTGTGCTCCGATTCATGGGGTCGCAAAGAGTCGGACACGACTGAGTGACTGAACTGAACTGAACCTACATACTGTTTTCCATGACACTGAACTCCTTTGGCTGCTGACTTTGTCTTAAGCACTCCCAGATTGTGATGTTAAACTTTCCTTAGAACTACACCCAGGCTAAGATGCTTACCTCTGACTTCCATCTTTCCTCCCTCCTTTCCTTCGCTCTCCTTCACTCAGGGTCAGACTTGCCTTTCATTGCAGTGAGTACTGATGGCTCTCTCAGCTTTCTTGGCTCCCTTCGCATTTTTCTTTTTTATCACTGGAGTTGCCCCTAATAAATTTCTTTGCTGTTAATTCTCTTTATCTCCTTCTTGATGTACCTGGACCAACACAATTGATCATCTACATGTGTGGTTTAAGGGACCTCAACTTAAAGGATAGAAATTTGTAGTGACAAAGGTTTCATTGGACATTTAGTCCAGTGGTTTTCATATTTCCTTGCATGAAGAATGTAGTTTCATTGGGTAAGCTTCAAGGGCCAGGCTCAGTGCTAGGCTCTAGGAATACAGCAACAAACAAGATGCCCTTACAAAATTTATCAGGAAAGACAGCGGAGATTAGGCAAATAATTGAGAAAATACTTTTGTTGATTTTTTTTTTGGTAAAAAGCTAGTAATACAATGATGTAGTCCAAATCCCTTACCATGGCTTATAAGTTTTCATGACCTGGCCCCTACCTCTCTCTCCATCATCTTTTCTTACCATATCTATATTGTCCTCTTCACCAGAAAGCATGAAATGCATGCAGGTCTCAGAACTCTCCATCTTCTTACCTCTAGGCCTTTGCCCAAGCTACCCTTTACCCACCAGCCTTACTTAGACCATATCCACTCACTAGGCTAATTAGCTCAGTCTTCCATGAGCAACTTAAGGTGCTCCTCCTCTATTCTCCAACAGCACCTTCCACCCTTACCACTGATTTCTTTATAGGCAAGTGAGTGGAAAACCACTGAAATGAAAAATGATGTCAGGCACAAGAAATATGCATTCCTTCTTACCAAATCAGTTGCCTCATATTTAAGAAATGTTATCTACACTTTTTATGCTCAAGCCAGACTTGACTTCTGTTTTGTTCCAGACTGCTAACTGCCTACTCAATATCTATTCTCCCCAGACTCTTCACTATTAATGTGCCTAGCTAAAAATATCTGTGCTTCCTAGTGTTCTGCAAATAGAGGTGAACAATGAGATACAAGCAGAAATTATTGGGTGGAGCTTCTGGGAAGTCCTTTTTGCCTTTGACCTCTCTTCTACCCACTGTCTGGTATTTGACTGTGATGCTTAAAGTTCCAGCAGACATCTGGGGACCATGAGGGAAAAGTCAAGAGAATTACAAACAGCCCTGACATTCTTGAGCTGCTAAACCAACACCAGCAACCGCCTACCTTTGGACTTCTCATTACATGAGACAAATAAACCCTCATGTGTTTCAACAACTGTGATCAATTTTTTTTACACTCACAGGTTATTGTAATACTGAATTGATCCATTTCAACAAGTTCTGTTCTCTTCTCCTTGGCTGCATCCATGCTTGAAATGTCTCCCTTCCTCCTCACCATCTTTTCCCCTAAATCTCTACTTATCCAATCTTATTCCTAATTGAAGACTCAGTTCAAACAACAGCCACTTTGGGGGGTCTTATTTTATCCCTTTCCAATCTAGATGTGCTATTTTCCTCTTTTGATCCATCTCTATTGCACTTCAACTGGACCTCTTTTGTGAGGAATATATATGTATGTGTGTGTATATATGTGTGTGTGTGTGCATGTATATATATATATATATACACACACAATTCTGTGAGATATGTATGCATGCTCATATTTGTATTATACATTTCTTTGAATTTTCTGCAATAAATAACAGAAACACATAGTAGACATTTTGTAAATCTTTGTTGAATTAAATATAAATTTGTAGTAAGAACATAACTTCTCCTTACACAGATACATATAGACACACATATAACCACTGGCTATAGTAATTTTTGGAATGAGGTTTTGGCAAAATGCAAGCAACCCAATAGATAAAATATGCCTTCAAATGTCATATTCTTTCATTGATTTTTTAAAATGAAAGTATTCACATGACAAAGGGAGATACACTTCTGTTTAACTTTATATGGAGCATTCTTCCATTTTAACTCTTATTTATTGAATGTCTCGGAGAAGGCAATGGCACCCCACTCCAGTACTCTTGCCTGGAGAATCCCAGGGACAGGGGAGCCTGTTGGGCTAACATCTATGGGGTCGCATAGAGTCGGACACGACTGAAGCGACTTAGCAGCAGCAGCAGCAGCAGCATTGAATGTCTCCACTAGGAAGTTAGTGCTATGAACAGAGATGTATTAAGATGAATGTGGGTTTGAGCTGCAAATATGTCAGAGCTGAAATATGTAGACTATGAAAAGTCCAAGTGAATGTGATAAGATCCTGAACTAAGCCGAGGGCAGGGATAATGGGAAGGAGAAAACCTGCAGCATTTGACGCAGACTCCAGGTGGCGCTGGTGGTAAAGAACCCGTCTGGCAATGAAGGAGACCTGGGTTTGATCCCTGGGTCAGGAAGATTTCCTGGAGAAGGAAATGGCAACTCACTCCAGTACCCTTGCCTGGAGAATCACATGGACAGAGGAGCCTGGCAGGCTACAGTCCATGGGATTGCAAAGAGTTTGACACAACTAAGGACGCATGCATGCAAGTCCTGATAACAAGTCATTAAATATTATTTAAAGGTGTACCATCCATGCTCATACCAGATATTGCGATTTTCTTGAATATTATGTGCCCCCAAATGAGGTAGACAAGTAGGGAGACAGAGTTTACTCAAACTCATGTCCATTGAATCAGTGATGCCATCCAACCATCTCATCCTCTGTCGTCCTGTTCTCCTCTCACCTTCAATCTTTCCCAGCATCAGGGTCTTTGCAATTGAGTCAGTTCTTCACAGCAGGTGGCCAAAGTATTGGAGTTTCAGCTTCAACATCAGTCCTTCCAATGAACACGCAGGACTAATTTCTTTAGGATGGACTGGTTGGATCTCCTTGCAGTCCAAGGGACTCTCAAGAGTCTTTTCCAACACCACAGTTCAAAAGCATCAATTTGTTGGCGCTCAGCTTTCTTTATATTCCAACTCTCACATCCATACATGACTACTGGAAAAACCATACCCTTGACAAGATGGACGTTTGTTGGCAAAGTAATGTCTCTGCTTTTTAATATGCTATCTAGATTGGTCATAACTTTTCTTCCAAGGAGCAAGCGTTTTTTAATTTCGTGGGTGCAGTCACCATCTGCAGTGATTTTTTGAGCCCCCCAAAATAATGTCTGCCACTGTTTCCATTGTTTCCCTGTCTATTTGCCATGAAGTGATGGGACCAGAAGCCATGATCTTAGTTTGCTGATGTTGAGCTTTAAGCTAACATTTTCACTCTCTTCTTTCACTTTCATCAAGAGGCTCTTTAGTTCCTCTTCACTTTCTGCCATAAGGGTGGTGTCATCTGCATATCTGATATTATTGATATTTCTTCCTGCCATCTTGATTCCAGCTTGTGCTTCCTCCAGCCCAGCGTTTCTCATGATGTACTCTTCTTATAAGTTAAATGAGCAGGGTGACAATATACAGCCTTGACGTACTCCTTTTCCTATTTGGAACCAGTCTGTTGTTCCATGTCCAGTCCTTACTGTTGGCTCCTGACCGGCATACAGATTTCTCAGGAGGCAGGTCAGGTGGTCTGGTGTTCCCATCTCTTTCAGAATTTTCTCAGTTTGATCTCTGGTTCCTCTGCCTTTTCTAAAACCAGCTTGAACATCTGGAAGTTCATGGTTCACATATTATGGAAGTCAGGCTTGGGAAATTTTGAGTATTACTTTAGTAGTGTGTCAGCTGAGTACAATTGTGCACTAGTTTCAGCATTCTTTGGCATTACCTTTCTTTGGGACTGGAATGAAAACTGACCTTTTCCAGTCCTGTGGTCACTGCTGAGTTTTCCAAATTTGCTGGCATATTGAGTGCAGCACTTTCACGGCATCATCTTTTAGGATTTGAAATAGCTCAACTGGAATTCCATCACCTCCACTAGCTTTGTTGGTAGTAATGCTTCCTAAGTCCCACTTGACTTCACATTCCAGGATGTCTGGCTCTAGCTGAGTGATCACACCATTGTGATTATCTGGGTTGTGAAGATCTTTTGTTTCGTTCTGTGTATTCTTGCCACCTCTTCTTAATATCTTTTGCTTCTGTTAGGTCCGTACCATTTCTGTCCTTTATCGAGCCCATCTTTGCATGAAATGTTCCCTTTGTATCTCTAATTTTCTTAAAGAGATCTCTAGTCTTTCCCACTCTGTTGTTTCCTCTGTTTCTTTGGCCTGATCACTGAGGAAGGCTTTCTTATCTTTCCTTGCTATTCTTTGGAACTCTGCATTCAAATGGGTATATCTTTCCTTTTCTCCTTTGCTTTTTTTTTATCTCTTCTTTTCACAGCTATTTATAAGGCCTCCTCTGAAAGCCATTTTGCTTTTTTGCATTTCTTTTAATTGGTGATGGTTTTGATGCCTGTCTCCTGTACAATGTCACGAACCTCCGTCCATAGTTCATCAGACACTCTGTTTATCAGATTTAGTCCCTTAAATCTCTTTCTCACTTCCACTGTATAATCATAAGGGATTTGATTTAGGTCAGACCTGAATGATTTAGTGGTTTCCCCTACTTTCTTCAACTTAATTCTGAATTTGGCCATAAGGAGTTCATGATCTGAGCCACAGTCAGCTCCCAGTCTTGTTTTTGCTGACTGTATAGAGTTTCTCCATCTTTGGCTGCAAAGGATATAATCAATCTGATTTTGGTGTTGACTATCTACTGATGTCCATGTGTAGACTCTTCTCTTGTGTTGGAAGGGGGTGTTCGCTATGACCAGTGTGTTCTCTTGGCAAAACTCTACTAGCCTTTGCCCTGCTTCATTTTGTACTCCAGGGCCAAATTTGCCTGTTACTCCAAGTATTTCTTGACTTCCTACTTTTTCATTCCAGTCCCCTGTAATGAAAAGGACATATTTTAGGGGTGTTAGTTCTAGAAGGTCTTGTAGGTCTTCATAGAACCATTCAACTTCAGCTTCTTCAGTGTTACTGGTTGGGGCGTAGGTTTGGATACCATGATATTGAATGGTTCACCTTGGAAATGAACAGAGATCCTTCTGTTGTTTTTGAGATGGCATCCAAGTACTGCATTTCAGACTCTTTTGTTGACTATGATGGCTACTCCATTTCTTCTAAGGGATTCTTCTTGCCCATAGTAGTAGATATAATGGTCATCTGAGTTAAATTCACCCATTCCAGTCGATTTTAGTTTGCTGATTCCTAAAATGTCAACATTCACTCTTGCCATCTCGTTTGATCACTTCCAATTTACCTTGATTCATGGACCTAACATTCCAGGTTCCTATGCAATATTGCTCTTTACAGCATCAGACCTTGCTTCCATCACCAGTCACATCCACAACTGGGTTTTGTTTTTGCTTTGGCTCCATCTCTTCATCCTTTCTGGAGTGAGTTCTCTACTGATCTCCAGTTGCATATTGGGCACCTACCGACCAGGGGAGTTCATCTTTCAGTGTCCTATCTTTACCTTTTCATATGGTTCATGGGGTACTCAATGCAAGAATACTGAGTGGTTTGCCATTCCCTTCTATAGTGGGCCACATTTTGTCTACAGTCTCGTTAATCACAGTATTGTTAATCAGCTATCAGTCCAGGTCAGTCACTCAGTCATATCTCACTCTTTGCGACCCCATGGACTGCAGGATGCCAGGCTTCCCTGTCCTTCACCAACTCCCGGAGCTTGCTCAAACTCATGTCCATTAAGTTGGTGACGCCATCCAACCATCTCACCCTCTGTCATCCCCTTCTCCTCGCACCTTCAATCTTTCCCAGCATCAGGGTCTTTGCAAATGAATCAGTTCTTTGCACCAGGTGGTGAAAGTATTGGAGTTTCAGCCTCAGTATCAATCCTTCCAATGAATATTCAGGACTGATTTCCTTTAGGATGGACCAGTTGGATGTCTTTGCTGTCCAAAGGACTCTCAAGAGTCTTCTCCAATACCACAGTTCAAAAACATGAATTCTTCAGTGCTCAGTTTTCTTTATAGTCCAACTCTCACATCTACACATGACTACTGAGAAACCATAGTTTTGATTAGATGGACCTTTATTGGCAAAGTAATGTCTCTGCTTTTTAATATGCTGTCTAAGTTGGTCATAGCTTTTCTTCCAAGGAGCAAGCGTCTACCCCAAAACAAAATAAAAAGTTTAAAGTTTGGGGAAAAATGACTTCTGGTTGTCATGTTCCTTTTCTGCAACACGTAGAACTATTGATCATGGCTTTATCAAAACACACTCTCTCTTTGTTTTCCTGATTCTCTTTGTTCTTCTTTTTCCTCCCTAAAAAAGTTTTTTCAGTTTTCTTTGCTGATTCCTCTTCCCTCCAACTGCCCTTTCAGTTTTTGAAGATACTGTTCTTTTTCCTCTCTTTTCATTTGTATTAAATCTCCAAAAATTATTAGCACCTTATCTCTTTGAATGTATCATTTCTATGACAGCCTACTCTTGCCTGTCAAACTTCATTAAGATGTATTTCAACCTTCTTTTGTTATCTTTAATCTTAACCTCTTTCAGACTCTTTTTTTTTTTAAATATATTTGTCTTTCTTTGTGCTTCTTACTGGATGATATCATTTGACCTGTTTTCCAATTCACAAATTCTCTTTGGCTCTCTGTTTAATCCATCAAAGGAGGTTTTATTTTGTGCTTAAAATATATTTTTTATTTCTCAGAATTCCATTTGCTTTTTTAATCTTCTGTTCAGCTTCCATAGTTTATTTCTCAATCATCTTTAACTTTCTTTTAGCTTATTCAAAATCTGATAATTTTTATAACTTCAATCTTTGTAAGTCTTTTCTACAGACTTCCACTCATAGTGGCTTGTTTCTTTGTAGGTTTAGTGATTTTTTTTTCTTGTGAGCTCATGCTCTTTGGAATTTTATCTGTAGGAATTCTTTTGAGGCTACTTTAAAATTCTTCCAGAGAAGATTTTTATTTACCACTGCAATGTGCCCAGAGGCACCATCAACCAAGGACTGCTATAAACTAGTGTTTCTGTTTGGTGGTTTTGATGACACAAACATAGTATTCTGCTCCCCAAAGTGCTTGAGCATGGGCATGTAATTAGGAATACTCAGAAGAAATAAATTCTACAACCACGCCCCACCCCCATCCCCATCCCCTAGGTTAGGTAAGTATCTTTTTGCAGAGAAGTGGATATTTTCTGGGTCACTTACTCAGAGTGACCCTTAGGGGATTTTAGCTTTATGACATGGCCTCCACTCAGCCCCACTACCTTGCTTGGATCTCAGACTTTATCTCCTGTCTCTGGTCTACCACACAGTACTTAAATACCAACTCAAAGCCACCAGGGATAAGCAGATACTCCCAAGACAAACTCTGGTTGATTACCTCTAGAAAATCAGGCTTGATGCTTCCTCTGATTGTTTCCTTGACTTAACTACAGCTCAGTTTCACTTTAAAAACAACACTCAAAATTTTTTTTCCAGCTTCTTAAGTCAGCTTCTTTTTCCCCGCATTGTGCTTGCCGTGTCAGGCACCATTGTAAGTAGGCATTCTTTACTGGAAGGGACTTTTTGTTTTCTTATCTAACAATATTCTCTCTGGATAGTCTCATCTTCTCTTTAGACTATATTCTCTCTCTGAAGAAAAGTGAAAGTGAAGTGTCTCAGTCGTGTCCGACTCTTTGCGACCCCATGGACTGTAACCTACCAGGCTTCTCCATCCATGGAATTTTCCAGGCAAGAGTACTGTAATGGGTGGCCATTTCCTTCTCCAGGGGGATCTTCCCGACCCAGGGGTCGAACCTAGGTCTCCTGTATTGTAGGCTGACACTTTACCGTCTGAGCCACCAGGGAAAGCTATTCTCTCTCTTGGTGACTCTCAAATCTGTATTCTTGCCTTTTCCCTGAGCTTCGGTTATGACTAGCAACTGCTTGCTGTATAGCTCCATGCTGCTGCTGCTGCTAAGTCACTTCAGTCGTGTCCGACTCTATGTGACCCCACAGATGGAAGCCCACCAGGCTCCCCCGTCCCTGGGATTCTCCAGGCAAGAACACTGGAGTGGGTTGCCATTTCCTTCTCCAATGTGTGAAAGTGAAAAGTGAAAGTGAAGTCGCTCAGTCGTGTCCGACCCTTAGCGACCCCACGGACTGCAGCCTACCAGACTCCTTCATCCATGGGATTTTCTAGGCAAGAGTACTGGAGTGGATTGCCATTGTCTGCTCCGGTATAGCTCCATATGAATCACCTAATTCATGGTCTCCTCCACCCTTTAAATTTATTCTGTCCTGTGTCCCCTCTCTTAGCTAGGGATACAGCAAGCTACCTAGTCAGGCTGGAAATATTACTATCCTCTTTAAATTATCCCTCTACCACATACTCAGTTACCAGTTCCCAAGATCACTATCTGTGTTTCAGGGTAGCTGTTTCTACCCCATTCCCCATGCAAACACCCTGGTTCCAGCTCCTACCGTCTCTTATCTAGATGGTATTTCTAGTCACACAACTGGTCTTTGGCCTCTAATTCATTTGATAACCCTCCCATTAATGAAACTGCCACCAAAACTTTCTTTCCAAATCACACATTTGGTCAAATCATTTGCCTGTGCAAAAACCATTATTGACTTTCCATTGCCTACTATGGAAATAATAAAATTCTGACTTCTCTGTGTTCAAGGTACATGGCAATAGGGGACAGTCTTTACAACCTTTTAATTGTGACCTTTTATTCTGTGATGCATATAATGCTCCAGTTGCACTGTACTTGTCATTCTGTGATTTAACTTCTTTACCTGAAATACCCTTTCCCTCATCTCTACTGACCAAAATCCTAGTTTTCATTTAAGGCCAAGTTCAATTTTTGCTGCCTCCATAAAATCTTCCCAGAAATCAATTACTCCTGACTCTGTTCTCCCATAGCAGTTTCCTTTTTAGAAAAGTTTTATTTGTATTATTAATTTTTATTGGCAATATACTTGCTTTATAATGTTAGCATCTACTGTATAGCAAAATGAATCAGCCATACATATACATGTATCCCCTCCCTTTTGGATTTCCCTCCCATTTAGGTTACCACAGAGCATCAAGAAGAGTTCCCATGGGAACTGTATGGGAACTATACAGTATATTCCCATCAGTTGTCCATTTTATACATAGTATCAATCTTATCGGAGAAGGCAATGGCAAGCCACTCCAGTACTCTTGCCTAGAAAATCCCATGGACGGAGGAGCCTGGTGGGCTGCAGTCCATGGGATCGCTACGAGTCAGACACGACTGAGCGACTTCACTTTCACTTTTCACTTTCACACATTGGAGAAGGAAATGGCAACCCACTCCAGTGTTCTTGCCTGGAGAATCCCAGGGAAGGGGGAGCCTGGTGGGCTTCCGTCTATGGGGTCACACAGAGTCGGACACGACTGAAGTGACTTAGCAGCAGCAGCATCATCAATCTTGTATATATGTCAATCCCAGTCTCCCAATTCCTCCCACCCCATCCCTTTTCCCGTTGGCATTTATACATTTGTTCTCTTTGTCTGTGCCCATAGCAGTTTCCTTAATCTTTTGTGGTACTTATCATATTGTGCCTTTTATTAGAGGTCATGGTGTTTGTTTTCTCCCCTTACCAGGTGCTAAGTCCTTGAAGGCAGTAGAGCACAGTGGTTACACACTCTGGTTTTGGGGATCAGATAGACCAGGCTCAAACTTTAATTCCATCACTAGCTGTGTGACTTTGGGCTTAACCTCTCTTAGTTTCAGTTTCCTCATGTATGAAAGGAGGTATACAGTCAGTACTGTTGCAAAGTTTCAATTATCTGATTCATGCAAAGCCAGTAGCACTGTGCCTGGCACAGAGTAACTACACAATAAATATTAGTTATTATTATTAAAGGCAGATGCTACAACTTATTTATCTTTTTCTCTCTCCAGTACTTCCTTTAGCCTCTCTTCTTTCCCTCCTCCCCGCTTCCTGTTCCAGGGCTTAGCCTAGTACCTTGCACAGAGTGCATATTCAATAAATTCTTCTTGAGAGAATGCTAAAAACATCACCCAGTTTTCATATAAAACATTTAATTCAGTCTGGGTAGCAACAGTTGACATTTGTGTGAGACACCAACAGACAAACGCTTCTGGGATATCCCAGCAAGATATATCAATAGGGCATCCTGTTTGAGCACCAAAGAGCAGCCCCTTTCAGTATTGTCTGAACAAGCCGGCTTTACTGGGAGTGGTGAAAGAGAAAGGAGAGGTTTCATATCCCAGGGAAGTGTTTGGAACTTAATGAGAAGTGTAGGCTGAGAAGATGACCCTATTCTTTGAAAACCAAATGCAGCTACTGAATGTGAGGCTTACCCACAGCCTAGGCCATGTGTGTGCAACAGGGGCCAGAGTTTCGCAAAATCTTTTTCCTGGCCTGTGGTGAATTTTGAATCAAACCCACTCAGCATTTTACTCTCTTTAGACACAGCACATTTTTTCTCTAAATCCTCACTCTCAGTACGCTTACTAACCAACATTCCTGATAAAACCAATGAAACCAAATGAATTATTTGGGGCTAAATATGAAGTTGGTCTTCTCCCTATTTCTGTTCCAGTACCAAAAATGTTTGTGCTATTATTACTTTACATTCCTTAAAACTACCAATATTCCAAAATAGTCTCTGTTTACTTGGATTCTATATATTTTTCTGTTCTATTTTCAGGATGGATGCACCATATATTATGACATATCTGTTGTAAAGTTATCAGTAAGATTTCCATAAAAGTAAAATGTTTCAAAGTCCAACTTTTGTTTTTTTAACTCTTCCTGGATTATATCTCACATAGCTGCAAATTCATCAAAATGCTCAAATGATATTGTATATGTTTCCAATTTGATTTGCTTTATGAATTTGAGAAAGATTTAGACTTTTGCTGCTCTAAGCTATTTTAGGAATGTTGAGCTTTATCATTTAGAGATGATAAACATGGAATTTTCCTTTAGTTTAATCACACAGACAACTCAACGGTATTCTTGAGATCTGATTATTGCCCCTTGGGTAAAGAGGTATGGAACAACTCAATTACATGATACATTACAGGTGGTCTCCCTTGCCCTTCAACACACACACACACACACACACACACAAGAAATTCAATTAGAAGACTTTGTTCTTAAAACCAAATGTTATACATGGCTGCCTAACTGACCTTTATTTGTATATGTAACCCTTGATTCCTAACCCATCTTTGCATTGGAAAAATCAATGGCCCAGGATATAGTCAACCTGGGCTTGTATATAGAACTAAGTACTATAGCACTTAGTTCTATTCCCTAAATAGTTTTTCTTTCATTAGTATCTGCACCCCCCGCCTCCCTAATATCCATCTTGCTCTCAGCTAGCTGTCAAGTAATCACTAGCAAGGAGGTGACTGATAAGGCTAAAACCAGAGATTTCCAACAGTAGTGTGTGTGAGTGTGAGAGAGAGCTAGAGGAAGGGAGGTGTGAGAACCTAGAAAGTGGAAAATAGTGGGGCATGGCTGAGGCAGCAACCATCTTAGAGATCTAGAAATGAAGCCAGGATAGTGTTTTCTGGTCAAGAATTCCTATCCTAAGGTGTCACCTATTTCAGTTAACAAGAACTTCTTTAATGTATCACCAGTTTTGAAGGAAAGTGTTTCTCCTGGCAGGATTTCAGGCACCCTGACCACTGTTCAGGAAGGAAGTTTGGGAATGGCTTTCCAAGGAACCATGACCATCTCTAAGGTCCTAAGAAGAATTCTCTGACTTCCATCACTTCTCAAACCTTATTGGATATGAGAGGCAAAAACTGTAAAACTGTTTCTTGCCATATCTTACAAACCAGACAAGTCAATATGAGCTCAGTTTGCTTCGAGATGAATTTTGAGGAGCCCTCCTTTTTCTATTCCAGTTCCATTCACTCTAATATTATTGAAGAGGTACAACACAAGGTGAACATAAACCCAGTTTTACACTCTCTAATAGGCCACCTGGGAATAATTGGCAATGCCAACTCCTCTGGAAAAGCTGCTGGATCTTTTAAATTATGTTTATGGCCTGACCTCATTTCCAAGTTTCACCTTTTAATAATCCTTGTGACATAGTTGAGGCTTTTGGTGGTTCCCCTCTTGTCTTCCCATGCAGTACCAATTCTCTTCCTCTTAGCTTTCTCAACCCCAAAGGCCTAATTCTCTCAGGACCTTGGTCTGACTCAACCCACTTATAAAATCACCTTTGCTTTAGGTATTAAGCCTGCCATGGTAACACTTTGTAATTTACAGAGCTTCTCCTCATCACATCTTTCATCTTATGGGACAGACACAAATATGAGTAGGGGAACATTTTCAAACATTTGAATTAAGGCCTCTTGCTGCTGCTAAGTCACTTCAGTCGTGTCCGACTCTGGGTGACCCCATAGACAGAAGCCCACCAGGCTCCCCTGTCCCTGGGATTCTCCAGGCAAGAACACTGAAGTGGGTTGCCATTTCCTTCTCCAATATGTGAAAGTGAAGTCGCTCAGTCGTGTCCGACCCTTAGCGACCCCATGACTGCAGCCTACCAGGCTCCTCCATCCATGGGATTTTCTAGGCAAGAGTACTGGAGTGGCTTGCCATTGCCTTCTCCGATTAAGGCCTCTTAAAGACAGAAAATCCTTCCCAAACCTAATGGTTACTGTTTTCTGATCCTGCCTGTGTTTTTAATTATGTCTCTAGAGGAAGAATTTTGGTCTTCATGGTGGCATTTCGGATAATGTATTTAACATGTGCTGGAGAAGGAGCAATGTCAGAGACCCTCATAAGGCAGCTAATAGCTACACCTTCTCAGAATCCCAGCCACAAATTCACAGTGAAAAACGGGAAGCATCAAGCTATAGCAGGATTTCTCAGCCTTGACTGTACATTGTAATCACTGGAGGTTCTTTACAAATACTGATGCCTGGGTCCCATCTCAGGCGATTCTGACTTAATTGGTCTTGTGTGCATCCTGTACAGCCTGGTTTTTGAAGCCTGCCACCCCCGTTGACTTTAATGTGTAGCCATAATTGACAACAGCTGTGTTATATGGCATCCTATGAGCCACCCCATCAGTAACATATTGACATAATAGCAGGGTTTAGTTGGATTATCCTCTTTCAAAAATCATCTTTGAAAAAAACAGGTGAGAACCAAAAATGATGATCAACATTACTAACCTGAATCATGTTATCATACCCTATTCTGTTGCTGCTGCTGCTGCTAAGTCGCTTCAGTCATGTACAACTCTGTGCGACCCCATAGACGGCAGGCCACCAGGCTCCCCCGTCCCTGGGATTCTCCAGACAAGAACACTGGAGTGGGTTGCCATTTCCTTCTCCAATGCATGAAAGTGAAAACTGAAAGTGAAGTCTCTCAGCCCTGTCCGACTCAGCGACCCCATGGACTGCAGCCTGCCAGGCTCCTCTGTCTATGGGATTTTCCAGGCAAGAGTGCTGGAGTGGGTTGCCATTGCCTTCTCTAACCCTATTCTGACTGAACCTCAACTAATGGTGTTAGTAATTTAGTTTTATTCTCTAGCATAAATTACTAAATTTTGGATATATCTAGAGCAACGAATATAACTGTTGCCTGTGATTGAAAGGATTCCCAGGATATGGAATTTCAGTTTTAAAAACTGAGCAATACTGAGATAACCAGGATGAGTAGGACACCCTTAAAGGAGGAGAGAGCACACACATGTCCCACAAACTTGGGGAATGTTCAATCTGGAGGCCAAGCTGTTTGCAAAAATCTACCCCTTTCAAGGCAGAATTGAATTTACTGTTTTATCTAGTTGACATAGTGTTTTTGAAATATTAGTTTTTCCAAAAACAACAAAATAATCCATTGCATGTTAACATCAGTGACATTTTAGGCAAGAGTGACATTGTTTTGCATTTCTGCAAGTCTTTTTCATGTCTGGTAACAGAAGATAGCTAGATTCTTAAACCTACTTCTGAATTCTGGCACAGTCTTACAAAGGAGACTTTCACTGTTACAGTGACTTAGAAGTAGTAAAAACAAAAGAAACCCAAAATAACCACCAAATCTCCACAGTCACTAAAGGACTTCTTAACCTAGACTTACATACCTTGATTGGTGTTTGGTTCCTGCCTAGGGATTCTCAAGAGATACTTGAGTAGTTTGCATGATGGATGGCATCAGTGCAGAATTCCAGTCGTAATTCAAAGCCTAGAAATAATCCATCTCCTCAGGGGGTGTTGAGTAGAATTTGAGAATGGATCTACAACTGGCCATCACGTGAAAACTCTTTTCAATTAGAAGATTCCCACAAGAGGCAAAATATGTCATGTTGGTATCTACATGTCTAATGTGCCTGACTCGGGTCTGTTTTCTATAGGACAAAGCTGTGCTGTTGTCCTCAAGTGGAAAAGGTTAGGGTTGACAGATGGGCGCTTGGTAAATTTAAGAGGAATGCAGATTTGAGTGTACTAACAAATGCCTTTTAAGGAAAAATACACTTGTAAGCAGTATAAGAGTTTTGTTTTGGCCTGTGCATCTTGAGTACAAAGTGGCAAGGTTTACAGTGGTTAAAAATTGACTTTGGAATCAGGCAGATGGGTTCAAAATCTAGTTTTGTTTCTTAGGACCTTGGGTGATTTGCTAAACCTCCCCTGCCCTCAATTCTCTGCTTTATGTGTATATTAGAGAAAATTAGTCCTCCCTCATTGGATTGTTGTGAGAATTACACAAAATAATAAATATAAGGCAGTGTTTGTCAATCTTGGCACTGCTGACATTTTGGGCAGCACAATGCTTTGTTGTGGGAGCCTCTCCCAAACATTGTAGGATGCAAGCAACAGCATCTCTAGTCGCTACGCACAGCTACCCCTCCAAGTCATGACAACGAAAAATATCTCCAGACATTGCCAAAAGTCCCTAGGATGGGGCCAAGGCAGGGATGGGGGGAGCAGGGAGTGAAGAATATATGCCTCCGGTGGAGAATCACTCAATACACACTGATAAGTGTCAGACCTGGGATATAGTAGGGACTTATTAAGTGGTAGCTATTATAATTGCTAATACTCTATCAGAGTTAGAATTCTTATTGATGCTGAACCTTAAAAATGTGTCAGTATACTCAACTCTGAGAATATCCTTTCAGCTTTACTCTTTTAAACTGTATAAACCAGCCTTGCTCTGCTAAGAGAAATATCAGAAAATATCGTTTTCCTACCTCACATCTCTTGCACCTAATTGTCTTCCAAGTCTAAGTTAATTTAGATTTATTGATGTCATTCAAACATTTAAACATTCACAAACAACCTAAAAATAGCTACATTATGAGTGAATATTTGTCAATAATGATGGAATTTGCAACTGTAAGGCATGATCTTTTTTTCCATCTAATTTATTTCATCCCTTGTGACATGCGAGCTCAGTAGAGACCTCAACTCCTACCTCACTGATAAATTATGCCAATCTGATACATGCCTCCTTTGCTACCAGTAGCCCATCTCCTTTCTCAGCTCTCTTTCACCTGTCACTCAGATAGCTCAGTCACATAGTCGTGTCCGAATCTTTGAAACCCCATGGATTACAGCATGACAGGCTTCCCTGTCCATCACCAACTGCAGGAGCTTGCTCAAACTCATGTCCATAGAGTTGGTGATGCCATCCAATCATCTCATCTTCTGTCGTCCCCTTCTCCTCCTGCCTTCAATCTTTCCCAGAATCAGCGTCTTTTCCAATGAGTTGGTACTTTGCATCAGGTGGAGCTTTGGCATCAGTGTCAGTCCTTCCAATGTATATTAAGGACTGATTTCCTTTAGGATGGACTTGCTGGATCTCCTTGCAGTCCACGGGACTCTCAAGAGTCTTTCCCATGGTGAAATATACCATGTTCATAGATTGGAAGAATCAATAGTGTGAAAATGAGTATACTACCCAAAGTGATCTATAGATTCAATGCAATCCCTGTCAAGCTAACAACGGTATTTTTCACAGAGCTAGAACAAATAATTTCACAATTTGTATGGAAATACAGAAAACCTCGAATAGCCAAAGCAATCTTGACAAAGAAGAATGAAACTGGAGGAATCAACATGCCGGACTTCAGGCTCTACTACAAAGCCGCAGTCATCAAGACAGTATGGTACTGGCACAAAGACAGAAATATAAATCAGTGGAACAAAATACAAAGCCCAGAGATAAATCCATGCACCTATGCACACCTTGTCTTTGATAAAGGATGCAAAAATATACAGTGGAGAAAATACAATCTCTTTAACAAGTGGTGCTGGGAAAACTGGTCAACCACTTGTAAAACAATGAAACTAGGACACTACCTAACACCATACACAAAAGTAAACTCAAATTGGATTAAAGATATAAATGTAAGACCAGAAACTATAAAACTCTGAGAGGAGAATATGGGCAAAACACTCTCCAACATAAATCACAGCAGGATCCTCCATGACCCACCTCCCAGAATATTGGAAATAAAAGCAAAAATAAGCAAATGGGACCTAAATAAAATTAAAAGCTTCTGAATAACAAAGGAAACTATAAGCAAGGTGAAAAGACAGCCTTCAAAATGGGAGAAAATAATAGCAAATGAAGCAACTGACAAAGAATTAATCTCAAAAATACACAAGCAACTCATGCAGCTAAATTCCAGAAAAATAAACAACCCAATCAAAAAATGGGCCAAAGAATTAAACAGACATTTCTCCAAAGAAGACATACAGACGGCTAACGAACACATGAAAAGATGTGCAACATACTCGTAATCAGAGAAATGCAAATCAAAACCACAATGAGGTACCATTTCACGCCAGTCAGAATGGCTTCTATGCAAAAGTCTACAAGCAATAAATGCTGGAGAGGGTGTGGAGAAAAGGGAACCCTCTTACACTGTTGGTGGGAATGCAAACTAGTAGAGCCACTATGGAGAACAGTGTGGAGATTCCTCAAAAACATGGAAACAGAACTGCCATACGACCTAGCAATCCCACTTCTGGGCATACACACTGAGGAAACCAGAATTGAAAGAGACAAGTGTACCCCAATGTTCATCGCAGCACTTTATATAATAGCCAGGACATGGAAGCAACCTAGATATCCATCAGCAGATCAATGGGTAAGAAAGCTGTGGTACATATACACAATGGAGTATTATTCAGCCATTAAAAATAATAAATTTGAATCAGTGTTAATGAGGTGGATGAACCTGAAGCCTATTACACAGAGTGAAGTAAGCCAGAAAAACACCAATACAGTATATTAACGTATATATATGGAATTTAGAAAGATGATAATGATAACCCTATATGCGAGACAGCAAAAGAGACACAGATGTATAGAACAGTCTTTTGGACTCTATGGGAGAGGGCGAAGGTGGGATGATTTGGGAGAATGGCACTGAAACATGTATATTATCATATGTGAAACGAATTGCCAGTCCAGGTTCAGTGCATGATACAGGATGCTCGGGGCTGGTGCACTGAGATGACCCAGAGGGATAATATGGGCAGGGAGGGTGAAGGGGGGTTGAGGATGGGGAACACGCGTACAACCGGGTGGATTCATGTCAATGTATGGCAAAACCAATACAATACTGTAATTAGCCACCAATTATAATAAATAAATTTATATTTAAAAAAGAGTCTTTCCCAACACCACAGTTCAAAAGCATCAATTCTTTGGTGCTCAGCCTTCATCATGGTACAACTCTCATATCCATACATGACTACTGGAAAAACCATACCTTTGACTAGATGGTCCTTTGTTGGCAAAGTAATGTCTCTGCTTTTTAAAATGCTGTCTAATTTGGTCATAGTTTTCTTCCAAATAGCAAGGGTCTTTTAATTTCATGGCTGCAGTCACCATCTGAAGTGATTTTGGAGCCCAAGAAAATAGTCTGTCACTGTTTCTACTGTTTCCCCATCTATTTGCCATGAAGTGATAGGACTGGATACCATGATTGTAGTTTTTTGAATGTTGAGTTTTAAGCCAGCTTTTTCACTCTCCCCTTTCACTTTCATCAAGAGGCTCCCTAATTCCTCTTCACTTGCTGCCATAAGGGTGGTGTCATCTGCATATCTGAGGTTATTGATATTTCCCCCAGCAATCTTGATTCCAGCTTATGATTCATCCATCCTAGCATTTCGCATGATGTGCCCTGCATATAACTCAAATAAGCATGGTGACAATATATAGCCTTGACATACTCCTTTCCTAATTTGGAACCAGTCTGTTGTTCCATGTCCAGTTCTAACTGTTGCTTCCTGACCTGCATAGACTTCTAAGGAGACAGGTAAAGGGGTCTGATATTCCTGTCTCTTTAAGAATTTTCCACAGTTTGTTGTGATCCACACAAAGGCTTTGACATAGTCACTGAAGCAGAAGTAGATGTTTTTCTGGAACTCTCTTGTTTTTTCCATGATCCGATGGATGTTGGCAATTTGATCTCTGGTTCCTCTCCCTTTTCTAAATCCAGTGTGAACAAACATCTGGAACTTCTCAATTCACATACTGTTGAAGCCTGGCTTGGAGAATTTTGAGCATTACTTTGTTAGCATGTGAGATGTGTGCAGCTATGCAGTAGTTTGAACATTCTTTGGCATTGCCTTTCTTTGGGATTGGAATGAAAACTTACCTTTTCCAGTCCTGTGGCCAGTGCTGACTTTTCCAAATTTGCTAGCACATTGAGTGCAGCACTTTCACAGCATCATCTTTTAGGATTTGAAATAGCTCAACTGGAATTCTGTCACCTCCACTAGCTTCGTTCATAGTGATGCTTCCTAAAGCCTACTTGACTACATATTCCAGGATGTCTGGCTCTAGGTGAGTGATCATACCATCGTGATTATCTGGGTTATTAAGATCATTTTTGTATACTTCTGTGTATTCTGTCACTCTTGTTCTTATTAAAAGAAGGATCTCTCCCTGTGAGTCTTCGCTCCTCCACTATCTGTTTCTGGAAAGACTGGTTCAGCATTTAACTATTTCTAGCCATGTCTTTTGGAGAAGGAAATGGCAACCCACTCCAGTACTCTTGCCTGGAAAATCCCATGGACGGAGGAGTCTGGTAAGCTGCAGTCCATGGGGTCGCTAAGAGTCGAACATGACTGAGCGACTTCCCTTTCACTTTTCACTTTCATGGATTGGAGAAGGAAATGGCAACCCACTCCAGTGTTCTTGCCTGGAGAATCCCAGGGACAGGAGAGCCCGGTGGGCTGCCGTCTATGGGATCACACAGAGTCGGACATGACTGAAGCGACTTAGCAGCAGCAGCAGCAGCCATGTCTTTATTCCTCTCCATTGTCTCCTTTTCCCTCCATCATCAAATAAGATAGGTTTCCTCCATTAGAAAAGCCTTTTGCTACTGTCTTCTGAAATTGCACTCTTATTTCTTTGCTGAGCACCCCCACACACTTCCTTCTCAGTTTCTTTCGTTGGATCTTCTTGGCTTGCCCAGCCCTTAAACATTTGCATTTCTCAGTACTTTTTCTTCAGACATCTTCTCTTCTCACTCAACACCAACCTGTCCTACCTTCACACAGGGAAATCTCATTTTCTCTGATGAATTCAATTATCAACTACTCATTTTCCCCATATCTCTCTCTCTCTCCCTAAATTAAATTCTCCTGAACTTGAGACGCATTTAGCCAACTGCCTATTATATACCTCCACTAGGATGTGATTTTGGTACCTCAAAATCAATATGAACAAAACAGAATTCATTATATTTTATTCTCAAAACTATTTCTTCACAAGTGTTTCTTATATCAGCATGTATTCAGTTGTCCAAGCCAAAAGTCTTGATGTCATTCTTGGCTCTTTTCTATACTAAAACCTCCCACTACCAACTAATTACCAAAACTGTCAATTCTACCTCTTACATATTTATTGAGTCTACCCACTCCTCTTCATCTCTACTGACATCATCATCTCTCTTAAACTGCTATAACAGCCTCAGAATTGGTCAGTCTGACTTCGATCTTGCCACTGTGCAAAGTCAGAGAGGTCTTTCTAAACCACAAATTTGATTATATAATTCTCCTGCTTAAACCCTTCAGCACCTTCCTAATACCAATTTGTATTGAATATAAAGTCTTTGACATGACTCTAACATCTTTTACTACTTGGTAACCTCTTCAACAATAGCTCTATAAAATCACCCACTTAGAATACTACTTCTTTCAGTTGCTTGAGTGGTCATACTTTCTTTTCTCTTTGGATTACCACATCAGGTGTTTCTTACTTGGATCAAATTTTGCTTCTCATTTGGCTAATTCTAACTTGTCCTATAGGTCTCAGTTTAAGTATTTCCTCTAGGAAGGCTTCCAGACTCCTCAAGTCTGGGATTGGTGGCCCTCCTTATGTTCTACTTTAGTACCCTATGGTTCCCCTATGTTGAATATAACAGATTCTCTTGTAATTGACAGTTTACTTAACTTTCTTCTTCCAGACCTCAGTCTCCACGAGGCTGTTTCCAGAGCTCTGTTGATAAGTACAAACTAGATGCACAAGAAATTTTTGTGGAATAGAATTTAATTAGATGGATCCTCACCAAATGCAAGGTTTTATTCCCATTTTTAATCTTTCTGAATACCCAAACTATTTGATCCTTCCCTGTTTTCTTAAAATTATTCTTCTTTGTTTTCAGAGACAACATTTTGTGCATATTATATTACCCTTCTACATTTTTGCGAAATTCTAGTCTTATTTGCTGACCCCTTTTCTGACCTTTAACTTTTGGCTTTCCCCCAAGACTCTGTTCTTCACTCTTATTTCTTCTTCATATTCATTGTCTGGAACATAACAGGCATTCAAAACATGTTTGTTTCTTCCTTTACCCATTCTCCAGAAGTTCATTTAGTCTCATGGCTTCAATTATCTCCCAGATCCATGAGTAAGCCAATAGTCTTGGTCACTTGATACCTCAAAAGAACTGTAAATGAAAAGCATGGCATTCAACCACCCTGATTCAGTTTATTCTTGTAATATAATTTCTATATTTGCCAGTTAAAATCAAGACTCCCACTGGGGCTCCATATATCAGGTACGTCTAGTTCTCACGTCTACTTTATACCATTCATCCAATTAACCAGCAAGTATTATACAGTTTTCTTTGATATGTATCTGGTGTATTGATTTCTACCTCTTTTTCCCCTTCCATTACTCTGCCCTCATCTCTTTACCCTTATATTACTATAATAGTCTTCCTAGTTGACCATCATGACCTCAATATCACCTACTTTCAGATCTGTTTTTTATACTGATGCCAGACTACTCACTCGTACACACTCCATGGCTTGGGGATTTTCATACAGTAGACTCAATAAACATGAAAACACTAATTCACTTTCCCCTCAAGAACTTACAGTGGGGACTTCCCTGGTGGTCCAGTGGTTAAGAATTCACCTTTCAAAGCAGGGAACTCAGGTTGGATCCCTGGTCTGGGAACTAAGATCCCACATGCCTTGGGGCAACCAAGTCTGTGAACTACAACTAGAGAGAAGCCTGCGTGCTGCTACAAAGAGCCAGCACACCACAACTAAGAAGGGAGAAGGTAGCATTGACATATATACACTACCATGTGTAAGATAGGTAGCTGGTAAGAAGTTGCCATATAAAACAGGGAGCCCAGCCTGGCACTCTGTGAAGACATAGAAGGGTGGGATGGGAAGAGGGAGGGAGGCTCGAGAGGGAGGGGACATATACATAATATGGCTGATTAAAATATTTTAAGGCAGAAACCAACACAACACTGTAAAACTAGTATCCTCCAATTTAAAAAAAAGACCCAATGCAGCCATAATGAAAAAAAAAAAAAGAATTTACAATGGCTACAAATCATCTGCTAAGCTCAAATTCCTCTTTCTTTTTTCCCATCACTAACTGTACAAAAAAGATTTTCAAGACCAAGATAATCACGATAACGTGATCACTCACCTAGAGCCAGACATCTTGAAGTGTGAAGTCAAGTGGGTCTTAGAAAGCATCACTACAAACAAAGCTAGTGGAGGTGATGGAATTCCAGTTGAGCTATTTCAAGTCCTGAAAGATGATGCTGTGAAAGTGCTGCACTCAATATGCCAACAAATTTAGAAAACTCAGCAGTGGCCACAGGACCACAAAAGGTCAGTTTTCCTTCCAATCCCAAAGAAAGGCAGTGCCAAAGAATGCTCAAACTACTGTACAATTGTACTCATCTCACACGCTAGTAAAGTCATGCTCAAAATTCTCCAAGCCAGGCTTCAGCAATACGTGAACCGTCAACTTCTAGATGTTCAAGCTGGTTTTAGAAAAGGCAGAGGAACCAGAGATCAAAATGCCAACATCCGCTGGACCATGGAAAAAGCAAGAGAGTTCCAGAAAAACATCGATTTCTGCTTTATTGACTATGCCAAAGCCTTTGACTGTGTGGATCACAAGAAACTGTGGAAAATTATGAAAGAGATGCAAATACCAGACCACCTGACCTGACTCTTGAGAAACCTGTATGCAGGTCAGGAAGCAACAGTTAGAATGGGACATGGAACAACAGACTGGTTCCAAATAGGAAAAGGAGTATGTCAAGGCTGTATATTGTCACCCTGCTTATTTAACTTATATGCAGAGTACATCATGAGGAACGCGGGGCTGGAAGAAGCACAAGCTGGAATCAAGATTGCCGGGAGAAATATCAATAACCTCAGATATGCAGATGACACCACCATTATGGCAGAAAGTGAAGAGGAACTAAAAAGCCTCTTGATGAAAGTGAAAGAGGAGAGTGAAAAAGTTGGCTTAAAGCTCAACATTCAGAAAACGAAGATCATGTCATCTGGTCCCATCACTTCATGGGAAATAGATGGGGAAACAGTGTCAGAGTTTATTTTGGGGGGCTCCAAAATCATTGCAGATGCCGATTGCAGCCATGAAATTAAAAGACGCTTACTCCTTGGAAGGTAAGTTATGACCAACCTAGATAGCATATTAAAAAGCAGAGATATTACTTTGCCAACAAAGGTCCATCTAGTCAAGGCTATGGTTTTTCCGGTGGTCATGTATGGATGTGAGAGTTGGATTGTGAAGAAAGCTGATCACCGAAGAATTGATGCTTTTATACTGTGGTGTTGGAGAAGACTCTTGAGAGTCCTTTGGACTGCAAGGAGATCCAACCAGTCCATCCTAAAGGAGATCAGTCCTGGGTGTTCATTGGAAGAACTGATGCTAAAGCTGAAACTCCAATATTTGGCCACCTCATGCGACGAGTTGACTCACTGGAAAAGAACCTGATGCTGGGAAGGATTGGGGGCGGGAGGAGAAGGGGACGACAGAGAATGAGATGGCTGGATGGCATCACCGACTCGATGGACATGAGTTTGAGTGTACTCCAGGAGTTGGTGATGGACAGGGAAGCCTCCGTGCTGTGATTCATGGGGTCGCACAGAGTCGGACACAACTGAGTGACTGAACTGAACTGAACTGATGGCCCTAACCAACCATTGCAGCTTTGACAGAACCCTGACTTCCCCGATGGCTCAGTTGGTAAAGAATCTGCCTGCAATGCAGGAGACCCCAGTTCAATTCCTGGGTCGGGAAGATCCGCTGGAGAAGAGACAGGCTACCCACTCCAGTATTCTTGGGCTTCCCTTGTAGCTCAGCTGGTAAAGAATCCACCTGCAGTGTGGGAGACCTGGGTTCAATCCCTGGTTTGGGATGATCCCCTGGAGAAGGGAAAGGCTACCCACTCCAGTATTCTGGCCTGGAGAATTCCATCGACTGTATAGTCCATGGGGTCTCAAAGAGTCGGACATGACTGAGCGATTTTCACTTAAAGAGCTTGGGATCTAGAGTCAGATTTCATGGTTCCTATCCTAACTAGCAGTGAAATGCTATGAGACTTTGTACAAATATACTGTTCTAAGCACTCTGCTTTCCTGAGTTGTTGAACTCCTTGACTTTCCCAAAACACCCTACATCACTCCATTGCCCCTGTTGGTTCCTCTACCTTGAGCAAGAACACTTGCCTAATCAGTGCCAAAAACCTAATATTTTTAACACCAAATTAAAGTGTCACTTGTTCTCTTACGTTGGTAGTGTTAATGCTTATTCTGTGTCCCTGTTGTTCTTTGTTTGTATTTGAAATATTAATTTCTTCCTGGTATCATAGTAATATGTGTGTCTGGGCTGTAAACTCCATGAAATCAGGAACTTTTATTCATTCTCATAACCCCTAGAGCACTGGAATCAGTGCCTGGACTGTGCACAGTAGGCATTTGGTAATTATTTGAATTGATTTGGCTGCGTCTGGAAGTTTCTTACCCACCCTGTTTCCTACATCCCCACTCTTGGTCTCTACTTCTTTAATGGCCAGTCACGCAGCTCTCTTTGAATAAAATCCAGCTGGACACACCCAGCTCTGGTGAGACACTCCTAGTTTCAGCAGATGCAGCTTTTGGATGTCTGCCTAATTTCTAAGACTCATCATAATCTGGCCAACCAATTTACATAGTTTTGCTTGTCATTTGTTTCTAAGCAAGTGTCCTTCACTCCACATTATGTTAAATATTTCAGCTCAGCGTTAGTTCACACTGCTATCTATATTAGAAATACTCTTCCTTTATTTTGATCAAATCCTCCCGAACTCAGATCTAGTTTAAGTCTTACTTTACTATGATGTCATTTTTAACTATTTGAGCCCATGTTTTTCTCTTCTGTGTCTGAATTCCTTTGGCAGAGATAATATAACATATTATGGTATTCTCAGATTCCTTCATGCATCTGTCTTGCTTTCCTCAGCAAGAATATTGGCTCTTTGGGCCAAAGAGCATATCTTAATCTCCTTTTGTATAGTGTGACTGATTATTAAATTGATAAATCAACAGGGCTATTTTCTTTCTATTACTGATTTCTCATAAGTTGAAACAAACTTAGATCCCCAAGGCCTACTTTTGCTTATAAAAAATCTATATAACTAGGTTTGTGAGAAAACTTAAAGATGAGTCAATAAAAGAGTTTTAAAATTAAGTTTTTAACAGCGAAATCAGAGTTTGTTAGCAGTTAATCTAGCTGGCTGTCTTGCAATAGGTTAAGGAAGCTGGGAGAATGTGAATTAAAAATGGTTGACCTCTGTGTTTACTTATGAGACATGGTTGCACAAAGCCCTAATAAATTAAACTCATTATCATTTTTTAATGATAGTAGAAATAATAAAGCCTAAATTCCAGGTGATTAGATCATTCTAGGACTAAAATCCACGTCGACGATATTTGGACTCCCATCGTAGATTTAGTCTATTCATGCATTTAAAGGGATGTTTAAAAGGATTCATGACTAGGCCTGGTTTGACCCACTGAAGTCTGCATATCAGAGAAGGCAATGGCACCCTATTCCAGTACTCTTGCCTGGAAAATCCCATGGATGGAGGAGCCTGGTGGGCTGCAGTCCATGGGGTAGCTAAGAGTCGGACACGACTGAGTGACTTCACTTTCATTTTTCACTTTCATGCATTGGAGAAGGAAATGGCAACCCACTCCAGTGTTCTTGCCTGGAGAATCCCAGGGATGGGGGAGCCTGGTGGGCTGCCCTCTATGGGATCGCACAGAGTTGGACACGACTGAAGCTACTTAGCAGCAGCAGCAGTCTACATATACTCCACAGCTGACACAAGGAAGAGAGAGTGATAGTCTCTCAGTGGTGTCCAACTCTTTGCGAACCCATCGACTGTAGCCTCCCAGGCTCCTCTGTCCATGGAATTCTCCAGGCAAGAATATTGGAGTGGGTTGCCATTTCCTTCTCCAACACAAGGAAGATCTGGAAGGAAAAGCTGGAAAAAAGGCACAGTGTAGCTTAGACATCCTGTGAATTGCCTTCCGTATTTTCAGGATGGGCAGGGAGAAGAAATAAGCATTTCTTTTCTTATTTCTTTATTTTCAGGTTCATTTCTTATTCTAAGGAATCAGCTTCCTCTTAAGCATTTTGATATTTTTCTAACACAATGAACTGGTTAAGTTAACTGCATTTGAATGCTCCTACTGTTGATTTTGGAGCCCCCAAAAATAAAGTCTGACACTGTTTCCCCATCTATTTCCCATGAAGTGATGGGACCAGATGCCATGATCTTCGTTTTCTGAATGTTGAGCTTCAAGCCAACCTTTTCACTCTCCTCTTTCACTTTCATCAAGAGGCTTTTGAGTTCCTCTTCACTTTCTGCCATAAGGGTGGTGTCATCTGCATATCTGAGGTTATTGATATTTCCCCCAGCAATCTTGATTCCAGCTTGTGCTTCTTCCAGCCCCGCGTTCCTCATGATGTACTCTGCATAGAAGTTAAATAAGCAGGGTGACAATATACAACCTTGACGTATTCTTTTTCCTATTTGGAAACAGTCTGTTGTTCCATGTCCAGTTCTAACTGTTGCTTCCTGACCTGCATACAGGTTTCTCAAGAGGCAGGTCAGGTGGTCTGGTATTCCCATCTCTTTCAGAATGTTCCACAGTTTCTTGTGATCCACACAGTCAAAGGCTTTGGCATAGTCAATAAAGCAGAAATAGATGTTTTCCTGGAACTCTCTTGCTTTCTCCATGATCCAGCAGATGTTGGCAATTTGATCTCTGGTGCCTCTGCCTTTTCTAAAACCTGCTTGAACATCTGGAAGTTCACTGTTCAAATGTTGCTGAAGCCTGGCTTGGAGAATTTTGAGCATGACTTTACTAGTGCGTGAGAAATCACTGCGGATGCTGATTGCAGCCATGAAATTAAAAGATGCTTACTCCTTGGAAGGAAAGTTATGATCAACCTAGATAGTATATTAAAAAGCAGAGACATTACTTTGCCAACAAAGGTCCGTCTAGTCAAGGTTATGGTTTTTCCAGTGGTCATGTATGGATGTGAGAGTTGGACTGTGAAGAAAGCTGATTGCCGAAGAATTGATGCTTTTGAACTGTGGTATTGGAGAAGACTCTTGAGAGTCCCTTGTACCGCAAGGAGATCCAACCAGTCCATTCTAAAGGAGATTGATCCTGGGTGTTCATTGGAAGGACTGATGCTAAAGCTGAAACTGCAATACTTTGGCCACCTCATGTGATGAGTTGACTCACTGGAAAAGACTCTGATGCTGGGAAGGGTTGGGGGTGGGAGGAGAAGGGGACGACCGAGAATTAGATGGCTGGATGGCATTACCAACTCTGTGGACATGAGTTTGGGTGAACTCCGGGAGTTGGTGATGGACAGGGAGGCCTGGCATGCTGTGATTCATGGGGTCACGGAGAGTCGGACAGGACTGATCGACTGAACTGAACTGAACTGGACTAATACTCTATTCCCTACTAAGTAAATTCAGAGTTGTTATCACTCTCACTTTTGAGGGCATTATTTAAACAAAAAATAGTTCAAGTTTTTCTTACTTCCACAGCTAACAGGAGAAAAACCAGATTCAACATTATACAGCAAGTTAGAACTGAATGAAGTTAGAACTTAAATTCTGTCTTGAGGGGCTTTTTTATTCAGTTGTCATCAAAGTTTTGAATTGCATATCAGTCTGTATTATTCATTTCCTTAAAAAAGCAAAAATAACCATATACCACATTCTACCTCTAAAGGGAAGTCTCTTTTTCCTCTATCATTTTAGGAATCAAAGCTCTCACTCGTATTATGACTACCCAAAAAGAAGACAAAAAAATTTCTGTATAATATTCAAAATAGTAGATCAATCAGTACTATCAGGATCTGAGGGCTAAATGAATCCTTTGATTATCATTTTGGAAAAATCCTTTCTTAGTTGGCAATTCCAGCTGATCTTGGTGATTTTATTACTAGAAGCAACTGAGCAAACTGGATCAACAATTGATGGGCGACTGACAATGGGATAAATCTTAATAATCATATAGAACCAATTTTGGGAAGTATTTGGTAAATATAATATGAATTTATAAATCTTGCATGTTTTTCCATTGATGGAGTTACTGTGCTATTAGCTAACTAATAATTTATGAGCTAAACATGTTAGGTGACTTCTTTATCATAATTGTTTTGCAAATAAAAAAATATCTGTTAAGCACAGTTTAGGAAGCTTTACTCATATATGAGAAAGCCATTAGTTATTTCCTGTGAATCTAAATATAATGAATTTTAAATGAACAAAGGCTAGGTTTTAACGCAGTGTCATTACCTGAAGTTTGATTTTCACATGTGAATAAATAGAAGCTGTTAATGTTCATAAAGTCAAGAAAATTCAGTAAATATTCTTTGATAAAACTCTGATATCAGGAAGCATGCTAGACAGGTATTATGCTATTAGATGAATAAGACATAGTTCCTGACCTTGAGAAGTTCAGTAGAAGAACGTAGGTAGTCTTACTTATTCATAAACTGTATCTGTAATAATACACTATTGTTCCAGGTACTAAAAAAAAACCTGAATATGAAATATTAGTTTAGGTATTTGAACTTTGACTGTGTGGATCACAATAAACTGTGGAACATTCTGAAAGAGATGGGAATCCCAGACCACCTGACCTGCCTCTTGAGAAACCTGTATGCAGGTCAGGAAGCAACAGTTAGAACTGGACATGGAACAACAGACTGGTTCCAAATAGGAAAAGGTGCACGTCAAGGTTGTATATTGTCACCTTGCTTATTTAACTTATATGCAGAGTACATCATGAGGAACGCTGGGCTGGAAGAAGCACAAGCTGGAATCAAGATTGCTGGGAGAAATATCAATAACCTCAGATATGCAGATGACACTACCCTTATGGCAGAAAGTGAAGAGGAACTCAAAAGCCTCTTGATGAAAGTGAAAGAGGAGAGTGAAAAGGTTGGTTTGAAGCTCAACATTCAGAAAACAAAGATCATGGCATCTGGTCCCATCACTTTATGGGAAATAGATGGAAAAACAGTGGAAACAGTGTCAGACTTTATTTTTTTGGGCTCCAAAATCACTGCAGATGCTGATTGCAGCCATGAAATTAAAAGACGCTTGCTCCTTGGAAGGAAAGTTATGACCAACCTTGATAATATATTAAAAAGCAGAGACATTACTTTGCCAACCAAGGTCCGTCTAGTCAAGGCAATGGTTTTTCCCGTGGTCAGGTATGGATGTGAGAGTTGGACTGTGAAGAAGGCTGATCGCCGAAGAATCGATGCTTTTGAACTGTGGTGTTGGAGAAGACTCTTGAGAGTCCCTTGTACTGCAAGGAGATCCAACCAGTCCATTCTAAAGGAGATCAATCCTGGATGTTCATTGGAGGGACTGATGCTAAAGCTGAAACTGCAATACTTTGGCCACCTCATGCGACGAGTTGACTCACTGGAAAAGACTCTGATGCTGGGAAAGGTTGGGGGCGGGAGGAGAAGGGGACGACGGAGAATGAGATGGCTGGATGGCATCACCGACTCTGTGGACATGAGTTTGAGTGTACTCCGGGAGTTGGTGATGGACAGGGAGGCCTGGCGTGCTGTGATTCATGGGGTCGTGGAGAGTCGGACACGACTGAGCGACTGAACTGAACTGAACTGATTTGAACTTGGCAAAATGGAAAAGCTAAAAATCTTATCTTTCATAAAAGTCACAGTGATATATAGGCCATGATAATAGAATGAAATTTCAAATGTTATGTAGTAAATGATGTTGATTTTTTTTCTGATTTCTTTTTTTTAAAATTAGAGTATAATTGTAATAATGATTCTTAATTAAACTATTTCCTACAGTTTTAATAGTTGGACATACAGCTTGATATATGTCTTGTTACTCTTTGAGACTTCTACATATTTTCTGCATTTTAATGAGTTTAAACTTATAATCTTAGCACTTTATTATTACAGTGCTTGACATTTAATTCCTGAAGCCTTAAAAATATAAGGACAATACCAGCCAAATATTAAAAATCCTCAAAATGCTCATATTTTAGAAAGTCAAGAAGTCTGAAAATAAGATTCATTTGAGAGATCTTTTTTATAGCCATGAGTCTACTGGAAATAACTTTTGTAGATCATGCTGCTCTCTGAATGGGAATTTAGATATGGCAGACAGTACTATCTTTCCCAGTTAGTGTAGCAGGCTGCAGACTGCAGTTTCTTTTGCTAGCACTCTTTTTTCCTCTTCTTGTATCAAAAATTTTTAGATCCTGATATTAGATTTAAGTGAATTTATAATTGTTCTCATGTGCATTGCAAAAAAGCAGTCTATTGGAAGCTACTTTTCAGTTCTGTATTGCTAGTAATAAAGGAGGAAAATTATAAGTAAGTTTTCCTAAATTGATTCAGAAACTCAACTTCAGAAACCAATCATGGGATCAGGCCCTGTGCTGTGCTAGGAAAAACATATTTGATAGTACCACAAGTACAATTTGAAATTTATCTTAATTAAGGTGGCTAATGGAAATAATTTCCTTTTTAAAAAAAGCCTTAGAAACTACATGGAAAGAAAAGGTTAAACAAGAAAAATAGATTGCATGATAGCATTTGTCATTTTGAAGCATAAAGTAAATTTTATAAGTCTTCAGTTTCCTCCCAAATACTTTAGGATAATGACAGCCTGACTAAGTTTTGAAAACCAGAATTCTATTTGCAACTACTTATCTGCTTGTTTTAAAAACTGAACGGTTTTTACAGCATTTTTAGGTTCACAGAAAAACTGAGCAGAACGTACAGAGAGTTCCTATGTAACCCCTACTTACACACACACATAGCCTCCCCTCATTGTCAACATCCTGTACCATTTGTTACGGAACCTACACTGACACATCTTGATCACCCAAGGTCCATAGTTTTTATTAGGATTCACTCTCAGTGTTGTGAATTCTATGGGTTTTGACAAATTATAATGGCATGTATCCACCATTATAATGTCATAGGTAACAGTTTCACTGCTCTAAAAATCCTTTGTTTTCTACCCATTCATCCCTCCTTATGTTTATAAAAGCTAGACTATTCCATATCTCTTATCTGCCTGATCCAGAGTTTCTCGCCCAGGGACTCTGAACATTTTGGACCAATTTTTTTAAGGGCATATCTTGTGTACTGTGAAATGTTTAGCAGCATCCCTGGCCTCTACCAAAGCAAGACATGCCAGAAACGCTGCCATTCTTAGTTGGGCCAGCCCCAAGTGTCTCAAGATGTTGTCAAATTTCCCCTGGGAGTGGGTGGCAAAAATGTCCCTTGTTATGAACCACTCGTCTAATCCAAGGCCTACTTCTACTTTCAAGATCATGTCTATATTATTCTATTACAGTTTGTACAGTTAGTCATTAAATACCCGTCAACAGATATTTACTCTGCATACTTTGTGTTTGGCCATAGCCTGCTAAGAGCTGTTAAACGTTTCAAATATTAGAAGTGTTAGGACAGATAATGATCTCTTACCATGCATGTAATTACATGTAAATCTATGCATGATAGCTACATTAAGCATTGAGGCATGATTAATCAAATCAGTTAAACCATGTTCATGATCTTGTGACTATTCACAGCAGCATGAACGGAAAGGGAAAATGCACTGATTGATCTTAAAGATTGCTTAACTGATTGGACCTGCTATGCTGTGATCTGGTTCAGCAGTCACATGCAAGGTATGGACTGTGTCCCTACAGAGAATCAGTTCTAAATAACTAGCCAGGGAAGGTGGAATCTATGCAAATCCCTAATCCCATTCTACCTCCACCACCACGTTTCCATGAAAGCAGGGAATTTTTGCCTAATCTCCATAGACAATTGTCATAAATGTCTCAATCCTCCTTTCTTTCAGCCTCTGTATATAGAGATGGACTAATGGGAAGCTGAAATCCTTTCTGATTCAGTTTCTCTGCTGTTCTGGTCATTAAATTGGAATGCAAGTGAGCAAGGACAATTTGAGATTTTATTTGGAGATTTTCCTTGTAAAAATTTAGGCATTAAGCAGTCGTTTAATTCATGACATAATTGCCAAGAACTGAAAAGGGAATTTAAGTGGTAGGCTATGGGATATCTTAGCAAAACTAATCCTATTTGCACAATGGCCTCAAATTATGGGTTTCCTCCTTCTTGGGGGCAGACCTATTACACTCATTTTCATTTCTTCTCACTTTTGTTTATTTGGCTTTTTATGATGGACCAAAAATAAATAATTTCAGAATTGACTCATTAAAAACAGTTTACTATATTTAATTTAGTTTTTATTTCCAAGATGCTTCTTAGAGGATATGGGGATCCTTATTCCTTGGGCTAAGTCACTTCAGTTGAGTCTGACTCTTTGCAGTCCCATGAACTATAGCCTCCCAGGCTCCTCTGTCCATGGAATTCTCCAGGCAAGAATATTGGAGTATGTTGCCATTTCCTTCTCCACCTTATTCTTTAGTTAGTAGTAAAGAACCCATCTGCCAATGCAGGAGAGGTAAGGGACATGGGTTCGATCCCTGGGTCAGGAAGAGCCCCTGATGGAGGGCATGGCAATCCACTCCAATATTCTTGCTTGGAGAATCCCATGAACAGAGGAATCTGGTGGGCTACAGTTCATGGGATCACAGAGTCAGACACAACTGAAGAGTCTTACATGCATGCATGATTCCTTAGTTCTTAGACTGAATTTATATATATATATATATATATTTATATATATATATCCTCCTTTGTGGACCTCCCAATTGATCTTCTCATCTGTAAGTAACTTGTAAGATTCCTTCCAGCTCTAATTGTCTCTGATCCATTGGCTATTGTAATTAATATAGACTGGGCCACAATGCATGCTGGGACCTCAGCAAAAGGAACCAGAGGAAAGGGGTAGGAAAGATTCCTGGAGAGGGCCTAACTAAAATTTCATGTTTGTAGGACTATTCCCTCAAGATTGAATTTAGTCCATCACATGAGGGTTCAAAGATTGAGGCAAACTTTATTAAAGGCATGATCAGGTCCTGAACGTGGGGTAAGAGAAAGCAGCAGGACTAAACATTTGATGGCAAGGCCTGCTATCAGGTCATCTATCAGGATTAGAGAGGAAGACCAACTAAAAGATGAAACCATGCAGAGCAGGATCCAGCTCCTAGGGGCAATAGAGTAGAAAGGATTTCTTCGAGAATCAGTGCCCTAGCCAATCAGGCGGAAACTCAGGGGAAGTTCTAGCCTCAAACTGAGAATTATAAATCTAAGCAGAAAACCAAGGCCAAAAGCCAACCACAGAGGTTAGCCCAACACTGTTGTATTGGGGAAGAGGAGGCAATTCAGTGAGCTCACATCAGACATAGAGACCTTGGGTAGCAATATATTTTCTATTATCTCTACCAGCAGGATGGGATGCCCAACATCCTGCTCTCTTAGGCAGGATTTGGCTCACCAGATGTCGGAGGTAGAATACTCCTAGCCTCTGTCAGAGCAAAGCTAGGAAAGGCAGGGATTAACATAAGGCTACCTTATATACTTTATTTCATTCAACTCTTGTATTTGCCAATGCTTAAATAGTAACAAGAACATCATACTCATTGATTGCTAACTTCTCTATGACTTTTACTTAGATCAGGATTGAATGCAACTTCCTGAGGAATTAAATGTGATCCAGCTCTGATTATGGGCTATGAGACTTCTGTATATCAGTGGAATTTACACATTACACCAGTGCTGACAAATTTTTTTCTGTAAAGGTCCAGATAGCACATGTTTGAGGCTTTGCTGGCCATACGGTGTCTGTCATGAATCCTCAGCTCTGTCACTATAAAATGAAAGCAGCCATAGACAATATGTAAACAAATAAGTGTGGCTCCATTCCAATAAATCCTTAGGAACTTTGAAATTTGAATTTCATAAATTTTCATGTGTCATAAATTAATGTTTTGATTTTTTTTCAACTTAAAAATGTAAATATCATTCTCAGCTTGTGGGCCATAGGCAGCAGGCCATAGTTTGCAGCTCCTATACTAAAAGAAATTGCTTATTTAGTGAGAAGTGCATTACCTAATTCTGCTTAGCAGGACATCAACACCACAATCAGGGCCACAAAATCCCACAGATAGAATTAGCCTTGCCCCAGCTCTGATGGAAGTCAGACCACAGACAGGGAGAATATAAGAAATTCTACATGTGTCCAGTTGTCAGTCTGTTGGAAGATCCTGCTCTATTTCTATGCTTTCTTCTCATAATAGTTCTCTGATGTGGTGGTTGTTGATAAAGCCACTTGAGTTGCCCTCCAGTTCTTATAAACATATTTTCCTGTATGTCTGAACTTCTGCTTGGCACTCATTTCCTACAGAACTGGTGTCTGGCCATGACTTTCAACCCAAAGTCCTCCTGGAGATGGAAGTGCTGTATATTAATCTTAGTGCTTATGACTGGATTCCTGTGATCTTCCTGATGTTAACCCTTTAACTGCCTGAATCACCCTCCTGTGGTTGGTCCATTTCTAGTTCATCCTGACTAGATCAATCTCACTAAGCCTGACAGAGGCAGTTAGTATCATTAACAGAGAGGCACATGGGAGAAGAAGATGGGAAATACTAATCAGCCGAAGATTGTCTTCTTTAAATAACTTTCATTATAACCCAAAACCAAGATGGTGCAATCTCTTTGTCATGTTCTATCCTTTAGAAAGCGCAAGTGTTGAGAATTAAATTTCTTTCTGCCACAATGAGTGTTCAGTTCAGTCGCTCAGTTGTGTCTGATTCTGCAATCCCATGAACTGCAGCATGCTAGGTCTCCCTGTCCGTCACCAACTCCCGGAGTCCACCTAATCCATGTCCATTGAGTCGATGATGCCATCCAACCATCTCATCCTCTGTCTTCCCCTTCTCCCACTGCCCTCAATCTTTCCCAGCATCAGCGTCTTTTCAAATGAGTCAGCTCTTTGCAGCAGATGGCCAAAGTATTGGAGTTTCAGCTTCAACACCAGTCCTTCCAATGAACACCCAGGATTGATCTCCTTTAGGATGGACTGGTTGGATCTCCTTGCAGTCCAAGGGACTCTCAAGAGTCTTCTCCAACACCACAGTTCAAAAGCATCAATTCTTCAGCAATCAGCTTTCTTCATAGTCCAACTCTCACATGTTCAATTGGAAATAAAAAGTATCCACCGTAAAATTCTTAGTAACTATAACAAGGTACAATAAAAATAATATTTAGTTTTGGTCTTTACAATTCTAACATTCAAGTGTCTTCATGGTTTGGGCTCATTCTTGATTAATTAAAAGTGTTTTAGAATTTAGTGGGATATGTTATGTGATTCAGTTGCATAACTTTAGTATTTCTTATAATTCTTTTCCTTTCTGTTCCATCGCTCAGTCGTGTCCGACTCTTTGCGACCCCGTGGACTGTAGCCTACCAGGCTTCTCTGTCCATGGGATTCTCCAGGCAAGAATACTGGAGTGGGTTATCGTTTCCTTCTCCAGGGGATCTTCCCGACCCAGGGATCGAACCTGGGTCTCCCGCATTGGAGGCAGATGCTTTAACCTCTGAGCCACCAGGGAAGCCCTGTAATTCTTTTACATGTACCTAATTCTATACTATGATAAATGGCTATCCTCATATGCCAATGTATAAACCATTTCTTCAAGATGAAACTAAACATTATAATGTAGACGATGCTACATTTCAACTTTTCATCAACATTCCAAAGGCAATTGGAAAACTGTATTGATAGCACTCTATTATGAGCTCTTTAACAGCATCATCTTTTAGGATTTTAAATAGCTCAGCTGGAATTCCATCACTCCACTAATGCTTCCTAGGGCCCACTTGACTTCACATTCCAGGATGTCTGGCTTTAGATGAGCGACCACACCTTTGTGGTTATCTGGGCCATTAAGACCTTTATTTTGTATAGTTCTTCTGTGTATTCTTGCCTCCTCTTCTTAATCTCTTCTGTTTCTGTTAGGTCCTTGCCATTTCTGTCCTTTATTGTGCCCATCTTTGCATGAGATGCTCCCTTGGCATCTCCAATTTTCTTGAGGAAAGCTCTAGTATTTCCCATTCTATTGTTTCCCTCCATTTTTTTGCATTGTTCACTTAAGATGGCTTTCTTATCTCTGCTTGCTATTCTCTGGAACTCTGCATTCAGTTGGGTATATCTTTCCCTTTCTCCCTTGCTTTTCACTTCTCTTCTTTTCTCAGCTATTTGTAAGGCCTCCTCAGACAACCACTTTGCCTCCTTGCATTTGTTTTTCTTAGGGATGGTTTTGGTTACTTGCCTCCTGTACAATGTTATGAACCTCTGTCCATAGTTCTTCAGGCACTCTGTCTATCAGACCTAATCCCTTGAATCTATTCATCACCTCCACTGTATAATCATAAGGGATTTGATTTAGGTCATACCTGAATGGCCTAGTGACTTTCCCTCAGTTCAGTTCAGTTGCTCAGTCATATCCAATTCTTTGAAACTCCATGGACTGTGTAGCACACCAGGCTTCCCTGTGTGTTGTGTGCATCACAAATGCCTGGAGCCTGCTAAAACTCATGTCCATCAAGTTGATGATGCCATCTAACCATCTCATTCTTTGTCATCCCCTTATCCTACTTTCTTCAATTCCAGCCTGAATTTTGAAATGAGGAGCTGATGATCTGAGCCACAGTCAGCTCCAGGTCTTGATTTTACTGACTGTATAGAGCTTCTCCATCTTTGGCTGCAAAAAATATAATCAATTAGGTTTCAAATGAAATTAAAAGATGTTTTCTCCTTAGAAGAAAAGCTATAACAAACCTCGATAGCATATTATAAAGCAGAGACATCACTTTGCTGAAAAAGTTCCATAGAGTCAAAGCTACGGTTTTTCTAGTAGTCATGTATGGAAGTGAGAGTTGGACCATAAAGAAGGTTGAGCACCAAAGAACTGATGCTTTCCAACTGCAGGGCTGAAGAAGACTCTTAGGAGTCCCTTGGACAGTAAGGAAATCAAACCAGTCAATCCAAAAGGAAATCAGTCCTGAATATTCACTGGAAGGACTGACGCTGAAGTTGAAGCTCCAATACTTTGGCCATCTGATGCGAAGAGCCAACTCATTGGAAAAGACCCTGATGCTGGGAAAGATTGAAGGCAGGAGAAGGGAGTGACAGAGGATGAGACAGTTGGATGGCATCTTTGACTAAATGCACATGAGTTTGAGCAAACTGTGGGAGATAGTGAAGGACAAGAAGCCTGGCATACTGTAGTCTATGGGGTTACAAAGAGCTGGACTCAACTTAGCCACTGAACAACAACAAATTATGAGCTCATTTATTTTGGAGAATGACATCTAGGAATGTATTTCTTTTAAAATATAATTTCATTTATTTATTTTTGGCTGTGCTGTGTCCTTGTTGCTGTGCAGGCTTTTCTCTAGTTGTGGCAATTGAGGGCTACGCTCTAGTTGAAACGCATGAGATTCTCATTGCACAGGCTTCTCCTGTTGTGGAGACGGTGTCTAGGGCACATGGGTTCAGTAGTTGTGGCTGCTGGGCTCTATAGTACAGGCTCAATAGTTGTGCCACACGGGCTTAGTTACTCTGCAGTATGTGAGATAGTCCCAGATCAGGGATGGAACCCATGTCTCCTTCATTGGGAATGTGGATTCTTTACCACTGAGGCACCATTGAAGCACATGGGAATGTGTATTTCTGTTCTAAGTTTTGTACCTGACCTTTCATCAAGAGGAAATTTCTACCAGGACTTTCAAATGAGGTTATTCACAAAAAAATCTGCATTATCTGCAATTCAGCGACACTTGATGATGTAGATAGAATGACATAAGGATTTAAAGTGTCCTTTATTAAAGACCTTGTATATAATTCTGAAAATCAGGTATCTAGACAAAGCCCTGATTTCTAAATAAAAGTGTGGAGTTACAATCACCTGTTATTCTCCACAACCAGGGCATGCCATCAAATTGGCTCGTTTGGATTACTTTGGCTATGTTTATTCCGTTATCATATTTGGCACAGACTAACAAATTGACACTTTAGGAACCACTCCAGGCTCTTTGTTATACAAATATTACCTCAGAACAAAATATATAAATTCCTTAATGAATATATTTGTTCCATGGGAAAGTGAGTCTCATGATTTTATTTTCCCATGAACCACACAATTCTTAATAACACAGAACAAAGGAGTCACAAAAGAAACATGGGAAAATAGGGAGGAAAGCAAAGAAAGTGCTAATCTAACTAGCTTCAGTTTCCAACTTTGACACTGCTTTCATTGGTTTCAAACAATATCTATGTGCTTTTTTTCCTATGTTGTTATTGTTGTTGTTCATTGCTTGGAGCTTGAAACTATAACAAAGAAATAGGAAATCTTTCCTTTCTTCAACTCTTCAGTCAGATAGTAATAACTTTTTACTCTAACATTCAGACTTAGGTCTATAAGGTTTTTAACTAACTTCATTTATCTTAGATTTATACTGCATCTGCTCATAGGGAGTGTTTATAAATTCCTCATGAAGTCAGTACCATGCAGTACTTACTGTTATCCTTATTTATCATTGTTTCTGGGGTGTGAGTTATCCATGCAGGTGCTCAACTCTTTCATCTCTCAAATTATGACTTTTTGTCTTTGACCTTCATGACTCCACTCTGCTTAACAGGACCCCACAAGCTCTTTATTGTCTTTCACTTGCTCTATATTTTTTTCTCTCATAATATTGGCTGAAAGGTTCTTGTGTGGCATTCTCTGAGCCTATGTTCTGCATGGACTGGTACGTTAGAAGCTAACCTCCAATAACTGTTTTCTGCGTTCCTTTTTTTTTAAGGAAAAATATTTATTTATTTATTTTATTTGGCTGTGCTGGGTCTTAGCTGCAGCATGCAGGATCTTTTGTTTTTAGTTATAGCATGTGGGGTCTAGTTCCCTAACCAGGTATTGAACCTGAGCCCTCTACATTGGAAGCATGGAGTATTATCCACTCACTGGACTAACAGGGAAATTCAGTTTTCTATTTTCTTAAACTTGAAGCACTAAAATTCAGAAGTCACAGAATTCTTTATTGATCTTGTCCAACTTTTCTTTCTCTGATGACAACCTGCCTTCTCACTATAATTCCTGAGAGTCATGCCAAAGGTCCCCCCACCCTGACCCCGGCAGACCTAATACTGTGAGGGGAACCATGCAGTGAACAGGGAACTGGCACCAGAAATTTCTCAATCAGTCCTATCATTTCTTATTGAAAAACTCCCCAAACTCCAGAGGTTCTTTCATCTTCTGTTACCTTTATTCCCACAAACCAATTTCTTTTAGCATCATATTTCCCCACAAACAATAGTCAAGAACTCTGGCTCTTCTTCCACCATTCCATCTTTGATAGTGACATTTTTCAGTTGAACCACCATATTTATAGCTTTATGCTTTGTTTTACCAGTGTTGGCTCCTGCCTCTTAAGCATGTTCTTTATATATTTTGAACACATGCTGCCTTTCTCCTTTTGCTCTTGCCCATATGATATCACACATCAGCTGCAACTGGTGTAATTTGCCATGACTGGACATGACCAAAGGAAGCCTTAGTGAGGACAAAAATGGAAAACTCCTAGATCTTGTAGTATAATACGTGCAGAGGAAATCAGAGATTATCCTAGTACTGGCATAGCAAAGACTTCAAAACCCCAGCACAGAAATTGGGCCTGGGTAATATGACTTCCTTTTGATACTGTTCATGGGGTTCTCAAGGCAAGTATACTGAAGTGGTTTGCCATTCCCTTCTCCAGTGGACCACATTCTGTCAGACCTCTCCACCATGACCCGTCTGTCTTGGGTGGCCCCACACGGCATGGCTTAGTTTCATTGAGTTAGACAGGGTTGTGGTCCATATGATCAGATCAACTAGTTTTTTGTGATTATGATTTCAGTGTGTCTGCCCTCTAATGCCCCCTCCCAATACCTACCGTCTTATTTGGGTTTCACTTACCTTGGTCATGGAGTACCTCTTCACAGCTGCTCCAGCAAAGTGTAGCCGCTGTACCTTACCTTGGACGAGGGGTATCTCCTGAAGGCCGCCCCTCCTGACCTTGAATGTGGAGTGGCTCCTCTCGGTCCTCCTGTGCCCGCACAGCCACCACCTCTTGGACGTGGGACAGCTCCTCTCGAACACCGCCCTGACCTTGAGCGTGGGGTAGCTCCTCTCCGCCGCGCTTCTGTGCGTGGTCGGTTGTGCCAAGCTGGCGTCTGCGCCGCTGGAGCTGGCGTCTCTCAATATGCCAGCAAATTTGGAAAACTCAGCAATGGCCACAGGACTGGAAAAGGTCAGTCTTCATTCCAATCCCAAAGAAAGGGAATGCCAAAGAATGCTCAAACCACCGCACAATTGCACTCATCTCACACACTAGTAAAGTCATGCTCAAAATTCTCCAAGCCAGGCTTCAGCAATATGTGAACCGTGAACTCCCAGATGTTCAAGCAGGTTTTAGAAAAAGCAGAGGCAACAGAGATCAAATTACCAACATCCGCTGGATCATGGAGAAAGAAAGAGAGTTCCAGAAAAACATCGATTTCTGTTTCATTGACTATGCCAAAGCCTTTGACTATGTGGATCACAAGAAACTATGGAACATTCTGAAAGAGATGGGAATACCAGACCACCTGACCTGCCTCTTGAGAAACCTGTATGCAGGTCAGGAAGCAACAGTTAGAACTGGACATGGAACAACAGACTGGTTCCAAAAAGGAGTACGTCAAGGTTGTATATTGTCACCCTGCTTATTTAACTTCTATGCAGAGTACATCATGAGGAATGCTGGGCTGGAAGAAGCACAAGCTGGAATCAAGATTGCTGGGAGAAATATCAATAACCTCAGATATGCAGATGACACCACCCTTATGGCAGAAAGTGAAGAGGAACACAAAGGCCTCTTGATGAAAGTGAAAGAGGAGAGTGAAAAGGTTGGCTTGAAGCTCAACATTCAGAAAACTAAGATCATGGCATCTGGTCCCATCACTTCATGGGAAATAGATGGGGAAACAGTGGAAACAGTGTCAGACTTTATTTTTTTGGGCTCCAAAATCACTGCAGATGCTGATTGCAGCCATGAAATTAAAAGATGCTTACTCCTTGGAAGGAAAGTTATGACCAGCCTAGATAGCATATTAAAAAGCAGATACATTACTTTGCCAACCAAGGTCCGTCTAGTCAAGGCTATGGTTTTTCCCGTGGTCATGTATGGATGTGAGAGTTGGACTGTGAAGAAAGCTGAGCACCAAAGAATTGATGCTTTTGAACTGTGGTGCTGGAGAAGACTCTTGAGAGTCCCTTGGACTGCAAGGAAATCCAACCAGTCCATTCTAAAGGAGATCAATCCTGGGTGTTCATTGGAAGGACTGATGCTAAAGCTGAAACTGCAATACTTTGGCCACCTCATGTGATGAGTTTACTCACTGGAAAAAGAGTCTGATGCTAGGAGGGATTAGGGGTAGGAGGAGACGGAGATGACAGAGAACGAGATGGCTGGATGGCATCACCGACTCGATGGACATGAGTTTGAGTGAACTCTGGGAGTTGGTGATGGACAGGGAGGCCTGGCATGCTGCGGTACATGGGGTCGCAAAGAGTCGGACACGACTAAGCAACTGAACTGACTGACTGAATGACTGAATATGACTTCCTTAGTAGAGGAATTACTTCCTTCTCTAGCAGTATGAGTTGTCTCTGGGTGCTGAATATGGGGCTAAGGAAGGTGTAAAATACAGCAAGCTAAAAGTTCACACTCCCCTAATATGACTGGTGTTTCTCTCTGTGTGGGATGCCTAGTCATCAGAATTTAGGGCATGCCTCTGAAAAATGCAAGGGAAACCGTGGGCAGAAAGGTCAACTCTGATATCTTTATCTTATTTGTATCCTTTGAGCTGCTGACCTACTTTGAACGTAAGCCAAAGTGCAAGTGACCTTGAATGGGACTCAGACTTTCTGAATTTGCCTCTTGTAACTGGAAATCAATTGCTCCTTTTCTTATTTCCATTGATCTGTAGATCTTATCAGCAGGTCTCTAGGATAACACATAGAGGCAGGAGCTCTATGGGAGTCTTTATGCCATTCCTGCATTCAAATTAATTTCTTGTCCCCACCCACTTTGTTATAATTTCATTGACCATTGATTCTGGATATGTGAATGTACTGACATTGAATAAAATCAGTTGTTCTTCAAAAAAAAAAAATGTTTCGAGCACTTACAATATGCCAGGTAGGTGCACTGGGGATATAGAACTGAACAATGGAGGCAAAAACTCCCCTGCAGTTACCGTTAGACAGTATGTTAGATCATGAAAAGTGATGTGAAGGAAATAGAAGCAAAAAAGCAGAACAAGGAGTGCTAGGGGATACTTTCAATGGGTGATTAGTGAAAACATCACTGAAAAGGTAACACTTAGGGAACAATCTTAAGGAAATGAGGATGCAAGTCACACAGTATCCCAGGGAAGATAGTTTCAGGTGAAAAGACCAGCAAGTGAACACTCCCTGAGTTGAGAGCAGGCTGAGGATTTTTAAGAGATAGCAAAGTCAGCATGCCTGTAAAGAAGTGGGGAGAGGGCACCATGAAGGCCCATATGCAATTGCAGGGTACCTTTAATATTCCCTACCATGGCTGAAAGAGAAAGTTGTGATTTGTTTGGGATCAAATGGCTTTTCCTCATTTACCTGTGATAAATATCCTTCCTACCTCCTTCCATGAGCATTTCCATATCTCAAGCTCAAGTCTACTAGTCATCTTCTGGATGATGAAAACTGCTCATCTTAGGTGTAAGTTCCCCACTAACTTTGTGAAATTAATGCCAATGAATGGCATCCAGTTTCTAACATCTTATCTCCATTTTAAAAGCATGATGTTATACACAATGAGACCTATCATATGTTGGGTACCTGCCATGTGCTAGATACTTTACTAATGTTGTATAATTTGATCACCCAACAACCCTGTGAAGCAAATGAAGATACTGAGTTCATTTTACAGTTGAGGATCCTGAGGCTTAGTGAGGATGAACACCGTGCTTAACATTATAAAGCACTAAATGGTAGAGTTGGTCTTTAAACCAAGATCCTTCTCCTTTCACCATACATCAACATTGAAAGCAGCACTATTCACAATAGCCAAATGATGGAAATAATTCAAATTTCTATCAACAAATTAGTAGATAAATAAAATTTGGTATATCCATACAGTGGAATATTATTCAGCCTTACAAAAGGATGAAATGCTAATACATACTACAATGGGAATTACCCTTCAAAATAACATGCTAAATAAAAGCAGCCAAACACAAAAAAACATGTAGTGTATGATTCTGTTTACATGAAATGTCCAAAACAGGCAAATCCATAGGCACAGAAAACAGATTAGTGGTTACCTGGGGCTAGGGGTAGAAAAACAGATTTACTATACATGAGCATGAATTATTTTATTGGGATAATGAAAATATTCTAAAACTGGAAACATAATAGCTATGTAATTCTATAAATTTATTGAAAAGACATCAGATGGTATGTAGAGTCTACCTCAATGAAGCTGAGTTTTTTAAGAAGCAGGTCTGACTTTCTAGAGCTTTACTAGATTAGGAGAACACAGTATATGATTCAAGTGAAGGGTACACTATCCAGGAACAAAAACAGAGCATTTTGAGAGGTGGGAGAGAGAAAGAAGGTAGAGTAAGAGGCCAGACATGAAAGCTCCCCCCTCAACCGCCATCCATCTGATCATCATGAGAATGGAATTTGAGGTGATGAGTGAAAGTTTGACAAACATTTTCCAATGAAGTTTGAGGGAAAATTGAAAATAGGGTGGAATTTTTACCCAATTTGGTCTTTGGAACTCAGAGACACCACCTTTCTGTGCCCCCTTACTAACAAGGGGTGATGATAACAGAAAAGAAATGGATACAAGACATATCTAGGCAGAGACTGAGTCCTGTCTCCCTCAGCTCCTACCTGGCATATGCTGATCCAGAAGATCCTACACGTTCCCAGTGGAGAACATGGAAAATAGCTGAATGTTGATAGCCAGCATGCCTGCCATGGGGCCACTGTCATGAGGAGCAAAGTGACCCAATGGCAGAGATTTCAGGAAGACAGCCTCATCAAAGGGATGGAGAATGTGGCTGAGATTTAGCAGATCTGAAAAGCAGGTAGAGGAAGAAATAGTACCAAGATGGCAGGGTGGTGAAAAACCCTGGCCCTTACATGGTTTGAGATCATAGACACTATGTTCCACAAGCCCCAGATTTCATCATTAAATGCCAGAAGGGCGCCAATGTTATGTGTGTGTGTCAGGGGGAGCATTGCTCTGGACATTACTATAGAGGCCAATGAAGAACCACACAATGACACCCTTGTCAGCTGGTTGCTCCTTCTCAGTCACCATCTTGAGGAGTAAGGACATAGAAATGGTTGGTGTGGCCTCGGCTTGTCCAGGGGAAGGTTAAAAGTCTGAGAATTATTCAAAGGAACTAAGATAAACCACAAAATACTTCTTTAAAAATTCCCTAATTTCACCCACTTTCTTGAAGTACAGTTAATTTACAATGTTGTGTTAGCTTCAAGCACAGCCAAGTGATTAAGTTATATATATACATATATAAGTTATATATACATATACACATATTATTTTTAAGATTCTTTTCCATTACAGATTATTACATGACATTGAATATACTTCACTGTGCTATACAGTAGGCCCTTGTTGTTTATCTATTTTATAGATAGTAGTATGTGTATGCTAATCCAAAATTCCTAATTTATGCCCCCCCAACACTGCTATCTCCTTTTGTAACCATAAGTTTGTTTTCTCTATCTGTGAGTTTATTTCTGTTTTGTAAATAAGTTCATTTATATCATTTTTTATATTCCACATATAAGTAATATCATATGGTATTTGTCTGACTTACTTCACTTAGTATAATAATCTCTAGGTCCATCCATGTTGCTGCAAATGGCATTATTTCATTATTTATATGGCTGAGTAGTATTCCACTGTGTGTCTGTATATATGTATACTTTTTGCCTTTTCATACTGTTCATGGGGCTCTCAAAGCAAGAATATTGAAGTGGTTTCCCAGTGCCTTCTCCAATGGACCACTTTTTGTCAGAACCCTCCACCATGACCCATCCATGAGTTAGACAAGGGAGTGGTCCATGTGATCAGTAATGCTGAAGAAGCTGAAGCTGAACCGTTCTATGAAGACCTACAAGACCTTTTAGAACTAACACCCAAAAAAGATGTCCTTTTCATTATAGGGGACTGGAATGCAAAAGTAGGAAGTCAAGAGATACCTGGGGTAATAGGCAAATTTGGTCTTGGAGTACAAAATGAAGCAGGGCAAAGGCTAACAGAGTTTTGCCAAGAGAGCACATTGGTCATAGCAAACACCTTCTTCCAACAACACAAGAGAAGACTCTACACATGGACATCACCAAATGGTCAATACCAAAATCAGATTGATTATATTCTTTGTAGTCAAAGATGGAGAAGCTCTACACAGTCAGCAAAAACAAGACTGGGAGCTGACTGTGGCTCAGATCATGAACTTCTTATGGCAAAATTCAGACTTAAGTTGAAGAAAGTAGGGAAAACCACTAGACCTTCAGGTCTGACCTAAATCATATCCCTTACGATTATACAGTGGAAGTGACAAATAGATTCAAGGAATTAGATCTGATAGTCATAGGGCCTGAAGAACTATGGACAGTGGTGTGATATTGTACAGGAGGCAGTGTTTAAGACCATCCCTAAGAAAAAGAAATGCAAAAAGGCAAAATGGTTGTCTGAGGAGGCCTTACAAATAGCTGAGAAAAGAAGAGAAGTGAAAAACAAAGGAGAAAAGGAAAGATTTACTCATTTGAATGCAAAGTCCCAAAGAACAGCAAGGAGAGATAAGAAAGCCTTCCTCAGCGATCAGTGCAAATAAATAGAGGAAAACAATAGAATGGGAAAGACTAGAGATCGTTTCAAGAAAATTAGTGATACCAAGGGAACATTTCATGCAAAGATGGGCACAGTGAAGGACAGAAATGGTATGGACCTAACAGAAGCAGAAGATATTAAAAAGAGGTGGCAAGGATACACAGAAGAATGATACAAAAATATCTTCATGACCCAGATAACCACAATAGTGTGATCATTCACTACAGCCAAACATCCTGGAATGCAAAGTCAAGTGGGCCTTAGAAGTATCACTACAAACAAAGCTAGTAGAGGTGAGAATTTCAGTTGAACTATTTTGAATCCTAAAAGATGATGTTGTGAAAGTGTTGCACTCAATATGCCAACAAATTTGGAAAACTCAGCAGTGACCACAGGACTGGAAAAGGTCAGTTTTCATTCCAACCCCAAAGAAAGGCAATGCCAAAGAATGTTCAAACTACCACACAATTGCACTCATCTCACATGCTAGCAAAGTAATGTCCAAAATTCTCCAAGCCAGGCTTCAACAGTACATGAACTGTGAACTTCCAGTTGTTCAAGCTTGATTTACAAAAGGCAGAGAAACCAGAGATCAAATTGCCAACATCCACTGGATCATCAAAAAAGCAAGAGCATAATATAAATGTACTTAGTACCACAAAACTGTACACTTAAAAATGATGAAGTCCCCATTGTTCATTGCAGCACTATTTACAGTAGCCTGGACATGGAAGCCGACTAGATGTCCATTGACAGATGAATGGATAAAGAACTTGTGGTACATATATACAATGGAATATTGTTTATTTGCTAAGTCATGTCTGATTCTTTTGTGACCCCCATGGGCTATAGCCCAGCAGTCTCCTCTGCCCATGGAATTTCCCAGGCAAGAATACTGGAGTGGGTTGCCATTTCCTTCTCCAAAGGATATTCCTTACCTAGGGATTGAACCTGCGTCTCCTGCATTGGTAAGTGAATTCTTCACCACTCTACCACCATGGAAGCCCACAATTGAATATCACTCACTATAAAAAGGAACAAATTTGAATCAGTTAAAGTGAGGTGAATGAACCTAGAGCCTATTATACAGAGCGAAGTCAGTCAGAAAGAGAAAAACAAATATTGAATATTAACGCATAATATGAAATCTAGAAAAATGGTACAGATGAACCTATTAGCAGGGCAGGAATAGAGATGCAGCAGTAGAGATGGGCTCGTAGACACAGCAGGTAAAAGAGAATGGGATGAATTGAGAGAGTAGCATTGACATATATACACTGCCATGTATAAAATAGCTAGTAGGAAGTTGCTGTAAAACACAGGGAGATAAACCCAATGTTCTGTGACAACCTAGAGGGGTGGGATAGGGGCAGGGTAGGAGGATGGTTCAAGAGAGAGGGGTTATATGTACACTTATGGCTGAGTCCTGTTGTTGAATAGCAGAAACCAGCACAACATTGTAAAGCAATTATTTTCCAATTAAAAATAAAATTTAAAAAATGGTGAAGATAGTAAATTTTCTGTTACATATATTTTACCACAAAAAGTTGCAGAAAATCTGAAAAAAAAAAAGTGACCCATGGTCATACATCTGTTTAAGAGGTAAAATCAATAATTGAAGTTAGATATGCCTGATAAAATCCATGTTCTTTTCATGAAACCATGCAAATACTATAATCAAATAATATGACTGAATTTATTTATAAACATAATAATCCTTTAAAGGAATCATCTTGGCCAACTTTGTTGTATTCTGATTATTTGAAAATTTTGTGGGACTTGTCTTCAAAAATGTCTTCACAGACTATGAATCATTGGTTTGATTCTTCTCAATGGTGGCAAATTTTAGTTCTTTGAGAGGGATTGATTTTTGGAAACTGACAATAGTCATTTTATTGATTTAAATGTGATTAAGCTGGATAATACAATTTGAGAAGAAATAAGTTGTATTTATAACATAGCACATATAATTGTGTTTATTTCCTTGCCTGATTCATACACCAGCTCAGTGCCTAAAGACTTCATAAATTAATGAGCAGATACATAAATACATCTCCCAAAAGAATCACTTTAACTTTGAAGGTCAACACTCATTAGAAAATACAGGTTCAGGAATATCTATTTTGCTGAGTTAGAGAATAGCCTAACTACGACAAAACAAAACAGATATACCGTGTATTCCCAGAAAGAGTTCACAACGATCAGGTGGATTAACTCAAAAATAACAGAGGTGGTCCTCTCAATAGTAAGCTTCATTTTTATGTCTCATAATTCAGTTTCAGTCTGGCATCTTCCCTAGAGATAAAACTTTCTTAAAACAGGCTAACCATCAACCAGAAAGATTCATGACAGCAATGTGCAGACTGTATACATAAGAATAAATACAATTTAGGAGGAGTTCTTTGTTTTATCTGAAAAAGATAAGAACCTCTGCGTGTTTGCCCATTTTTATAACCTAATCTCTTTTGGTAAGAATACAACTTTTGGATGAATCTGTTCAGCAATAAATTTCTTTCTTCATTTTCAACCAAATGCTTGATCTGTAGATATATTACTTCTTGTTGATTTTAGAATTATCTGATTGTTAGAGAAGTGAGTAGTCTGTAATTAGGTTATAAAAATTTGAGTACAGATTATTTTAATGCAACATCATGCACAGAATGAGATAGAGAATAGCCTAACTACTACAAAACAAACATTTGTAGTACTTGAGTATTGATATATTGAAAGAATCCAATTGAACCATACATTTTGTTACAGCTGAGTGTTTGATTCTATTCATAGGATGCATTTCTTTCTCAATGTAGAGTGTCTATATACTATCCATCCCTAATTACTTAGTTGCCTCACTGGAAAAGAGTCTGATGCTGGGAGGGATTGGGGGTGGGAGGAGAAGGGGACGACAGAGAATGAGATGGCTGGATGGCATCACCGACTGGATGGACATGAGTTTGAGTGAACTCCGGGAGTTGGTGATGAACAGGGAGGCCTGGCGTGCTGTGATTCATGGGATCGCAAAGAGGCGGACACGACTGAGTGACTGAACTGAACTGAACTGAAGCCAACATTTCCCAGGCATTTTCCTTCCCAAATACCAGACTCCTATCCAGTTGCACTGGGGACATTTCCACTTAGGTATTCATAGTTAAGACTTAGAGATGGCTATGCAGACTGTGTACTATTCAATTTAGAGACTACCATATAAAATAGTCTCTTGGAGTTGTACAACACACCTACCTTATCTTCAGACAAAGCACATCCAAAATTAAACTTTCAAGTCCTTCCACCAAAATGACCTTATCTTGCTAAATTTCATTTCCACTGAAATAATAGCACTGCCTTTTCTCTATCACTCAGCTTTGAAGTTTAGAGGTCTTTTTGATAACTTCTTTTGTGCTCTACATTCTATCAGTGACTGCACCAAATTGATTTTCAAGGTTACTGTCAGATCCATCTTCTGTTTTTCTTTCACACTGAAAAATCTGACCATTCCCTCATTGTTTAGAATTGTAGAATTGCACATTTGAAAACAATAATGATGTTGCAGATCCAGGCCAAATCATTCTTACAGATGAGGTAACAAGTCAAGTAAAGGGAAATGACTTGCTGAGGGTTGTGTACATAACCTGTTTAGTGACAGAAATGGAATTAGAATAGGAATCTCCTAGTTCTCATGCCTCCAATCCTTTCATTATAAAATTATTATTATTTTTCCCACCTGTCCCCCTCATCTATTTTCTGTCTCTCCCCTACTTCAATCCATCCTATACTCTTTGACCAGATTCATCTATATATAAAAGTATTACTTTTCTTTTTAAGTGTTTTTTGTTCCACATAATTTTCTGAAGCACAAATGCATTAATGAAACAATGTAGATGCAGACTACTTTCTTTTTTAAATTAATTTTTATTGGAGTGTAGTTGCTAATTTACAATGTTGTATTAGTTTCTGCTGTACAGCAAAGTGAGTCAGCTATATGTATACATATATTCCCTGATTTTTTAGATTTCCTTCCCATTTAGGTCATTACAGAGCATTGAGTAGAGTTCCCTGTACTACACAGTAGGTTCTCATTGGCTATCTATTTTATACATAGTATATATATATCAATCCCAATCTTCCAATTCATCCCACCCACCCACCCCCAGCCCACTTGGGATCCATAAGTTTGTTCTCTACATCCATGTCCCTTTCTACTTTGCCAATCTGTACTATTTTTCTAGATTCCACATATAGGCTATATTATACAATATTTGTTTTTCTCTTTCTGACTTACTTTGCTTTCTATGACAGTCCCTAGATCCATCCATGTCTCTTCAAAATGGCAATATTTTACTCCTTTTTATGTTTGAGTAATATTCCTTTGTATAATATATATGTACCACATCTTTATCTGTTCCTTTATTGATGAATGTTTAGGTTGTTTCCATGAACTGGCTGTTGTAAATAGTGCTGTGATGAACACTGGGGTGGATGTATCTTTTTGAATTAGTTTTCTCCAGGTATATGTCCAGGAGTGGGGTTTTTCTTTTTTTTTTTTTCAAAGGAGTATTTCTCTTTTTGACTTTTTAAGGTACATCCATACTGTTCTCCATAGTGGCTATAACAATTTACATTCCTACCAACACTGTAAGAGGGTTCCTTTTTCTCCTCTCACCCTCTCCAGCATTTATTGTTTGTAGGTTTTTTCGATGATGGCCATTCTGGTCAGTGTGAGGTGATACTTCATCATAGACTTGATTTCTTTCTCTAATAATTAGTAGTGTCAAGTATCTTTCCATCTATTTCTTGGCCATCTGTATACCTTCTTTGTAGAAATGTCTATTTAGGTCTTCAACCCAGTTTTTCACTGGGTTGTTTGTTTTTGTTTTTTATTGTTATTGAACTACATGAGTTGTTTGTATGTTTTGAAAATTAATCCCTTGTCAGTTGGCTTCATTTGCAAATATTTTTTCCCATTCTGAGAGCCATCTTTTCATTTTGTTTATGATTTTCTTTGTTTTGCAAAAGATTTTAAGTCTAATTAGGTCCCATTTGTTTATTTTTGTTTTTATTTTCATTACTCTTAGGAGGTGGAGCAGAAATGTTCTTGCTGCAATTTATGTCAAGGAGTGTTCTGCCTATGTTTTCCTCTAAGTGTTTTATAATGTCTGTACTTACATTTAAGTCTTTAATACATTTTGAGTTTATTTTTGTGTATGATGTTAAAGAGTGTTCTAATTTCATTTATTCTACATGTAGCTGTCCAGTTTTCCCAGCACCACTTATTGAAGAGACTATCTTTTCTCCATTGTATATTCTTGCTTCCTTTGTCATAGATTAGGTGACCATAGGTGTGTGGGTTTATCTCTGGACTTTATATCCTGTTCCATTGATCTATATTTCTGTTTTTGTTCCAGTGCCACACTGTTTTGATTACTGTAGCTTTGTAGTCTGTAATCAGGGAGCATGTTTCTTTCAGCCCCATTTTTCTTTCTAAAGGTTGCTTGGGCTATTCAGAGTCTTATGTGATACTATACATAGAAAATACTAAAGATGCCACCAGAAAACTACTAGAGCTCATCAGTGAATTTGGCAAAGTTCTAGGATACAAAATTAATACACAGAAAGCTCTTTCATTAATATACACAAACAATGAATGATCAGAAAGAGAAATTAAAGAACCAGTCCTGTTTACCATCACAACAAAAAGGATAAACTATCTGGGAATTAACTTTGCAATCTTAAAAACGACAGAATGATTTCTGTTCGTTACCAAGGCAAACCATTCAATATTACAGTAATCCAAGCCTATGCCCCAACCGGTAATGCTGAAGAAGCTGAAGTTGAACGGTTTTATGAAGACCTACAAGACCTTTTAGAACTAACACCCAAAAAAGATGTCCTTTTCATTATAGGGGATTGGAATGCAAAAGTAGGAAGTCAAGAAACACCTGGAGTAACTGGCAAATTTGGCCTTGGAGCATGGAATGAAGCAGGGCAAAGGCGAATAGAGTTTTGCCAAGAGAACGCACTGGTCATAGCAAACACCCTCTTCCAACAACACAAGAGAAGACTCTACACATGGACATCACCAGATGGTCAACACTGAAATGAGATTGATTATATTCTTTGCAGCCCAGAATGGAGAAGCTCTCTACAGTTAACAAAAACAAGACCAGGAGCTGACTGTGGCTCAGATCACGAACTCCTTATTGCCAAATTCAGACTTAAATTGAACAAAGTAGGGAAAACCACTGGATCTTTCAGATATGACCTAAATCAAATCCTTATGATTCTACAGTGGGAGTAAGAAATATATTTATAGGACTAGATCTGATAGACAGAGTGCCTGATGAACTATGGACGGATGTTTGTGACATTGTACAGGAGACAGGGACCAAGACCATCCCCATGGAAAAGAAATGGAAAAAAGCAAAATGGCTGTCTGAGGAGACCTTACAAATAGCTGGGAAAAGAAGAGAGGCAAAAAGCAAAGGAGAAAAGGAAAGATATAAGCATCTGAATGCAGAGTTCCAAAGAATAGCAAGGAGAGATAAGAAAGCCTTCCTCAGAGATCAATGCAAAGAAATAGAGGAAAACAGCAGAATAGGAAAAACAAGAGATCTCTTCAAGAAAATTAGAGATATCAAGGGAACATTTCATGCAAAGATGGGCTCGATAAAGGACAGAAATTGTATGGACCTAACAGAAGCAGAAGATATTAAGAAAAGGTGGCAAGAATACACAGAACTGTACAAAAAAAGATCTTCACAACCAAGATAATCACGATGGCGTGATCACTCACCTGGAGCCAGGCATCTTGGAATGTGAAGTCAAGTGGGCCTTACAGAGCATCACTATGAACAAAGCTAGTGGAGGTGATGGAATTCCAATTGAGCTATTTCAAATCCTGAAAGATGATGCTGTGAAAGTGCTGCACTCAATATGCCAGCAAATTTGGAAAACTCAGCAGTGGCCACAGGACTGGAAAAGGTCAGTCTTCATTCCAATCACAAAGAAAGGCAATGCCAAAGAATGCTCAAACTACCACACAATTGCACTCATCTCACACACTAGTAAAGTCATGCTCAAAATTCTCCAAGCCAGGCTTCAGCAATATGTGAACCGTGAACTCCCAGATGTTCAAGCAGGTTTTAGAAAAGGCAGAGGCAACAGAGATCAATTTGCTAACATCCGCCTGATCATGGAGAAAGCAAGAGAGTTCCAGAAAAACATCGATTTCTGCTTTACTGACTATGCCAAAGCCTTTGACTGTGTGGATCACAAGAAACCGTGGAACATTCTGAAAGAGATGGGAATCCCAGACCACCTGACCTGCCTCTTGAGAAACCTGTATGCAGGTCAGGAAGCAACAGTTAGAACTGGACATGGAACAACAGACTGGTTCCAAATAGGAAAAGGAGTACGTCAAAGTTGTATATTGTCACCCGGCTTATTTAACTTATATGCAGAGTACATCATGAGGAATGCTGGGCTGGAAGAAGCACAAGCTGGAATCAAGATTGCCGGGAGAAATATCAATAACCTCAGATATGCAGATGACACCACCCTTATGGCAGAAAGTGAAGAGGAACTCAAAAGCCTCTTGATGAAAGTGAAAGAGGAGAGTGAAAAGGTTGGCTTGAAGCTCAACATTCAGAAAACAAAGATCATGGCATCTGGTCCCATCACTTCATGGGAAATAGATGGGGAAACAGTGGAAACAGTGTCAGACTTTATTTTTGGGGGCTCCAAAATCACTGCAGATGCTGATTGCAGCCATGAAATTAGAAGACGTTTACTCCTTGGAAGGAAAGTTATGACCAACCTAGATAGCATATTAAAAAGCAGAGACATTACCTTGCCAACAAATGTCCGTCTAGTCAAGGCTATGGGTTTTCCCGTGGTCATGTATGGATGTGAGAGTTGGACTGTGAAGAAAGCTGATCGCTGAAGAATTGATGCTTTTGAACTGTGGTGTTGGAGAAGACTCTTGAGAGTCCCTTGGACTGCAAGGAAATCCAACAAATCCATTCTAAAGGAGATCAATCCTGGGTGTTCACTGGAAGGACTGATGCTAAAGCTGAAACTGCAATACTTTGGCCACCTCATGCGAAGAGTTGACTCACTGGAAAGACTCTGATGCTGGGAGGGATTGGGGGCGGGAGGAGAAGGGGACGACAGAGAATGAGATGGCTGGATGGCATCACCGACTCGATGGACATGAGTTTGAGTGGACTCCGGCCGTTGGTGATGGACAGGGAGGACTGGCGTGCTGTGATTCATGGGGTCGCAAAGAGTCGGACACGACTGAGCGACTGAACTGAACTGAAGGAGGCAAAATCCTGTACTCAGAAACCTCTAAGATACTGATGAAAGAAATCAAAGACAACACAGACCGAGAGATGTTCTTGAATTAGAAGAATCAATATTGTGAAAATGACTATACTACCCAAAGCAGATTCATGGCAATCCCTACCAAATTACCAATGGCATTTTTCACAGAATTAGAGCAAACTACCTTTCTAGTATACTTTAAAAACAGAAAATATATCAATGCAATTCTCCATATTAATAGATTAATGAGAAACATTGTTTAGTTGAGGCATTTCAAGAAAATATTTGCTAAGTTTCAATACTAACATATAGAAAAAGAAACCCAACTTAAATCATTTTTCCCACAGAAATGAAAACATATGTTCTCACAAAACCTATGTGTTGATAGTCACAGCAGTTTTTTTTTTTTTATAAATAGCTAAAAACGAAAGAATCTAGATATCCTGTGAATATCTGGTGAATGGTTAAACTGTGGTGCATCCATACCATGAGATGACAGTTAGCAATAAAAAGAAATGAACTGTTGATGCATGTCACAACATAGATAAATCTCCAGAGAATTATGCTCAGTGAAAAAAGTCAATCCAAAAGGTTACATACTCTGTGAATGCATTTAAATAATAATACAGAGATAGCAAAATTAGAAATGGAGACCAGATTAATGATTCCTAGGGCTTAAGGATAGAGGTTAAAGGACTGATAAATATAGCTATAAAGATGTTCCATAAGGGGACTCTGGAAACAGTTCTGCATCTTAACTATGGTGGTGATCATGCAAATTCATATGTGTGATAAATTTGCTTGGTTATACACACAAACATGCATTCACACACACACAAAAGAGTACATAGAAAACTGGTGAAATCTGAATAATCTCTATGGATTGTACCATTTTCAGTTTCTGTTTTGATATTATAGTTATTCAGGATGTTAACAACTGGGGGAAACTGGGTAAAGGATACATAGGACTTCTCTGTGCACTGTTTTTTTCTAAATCTCTGTCAAAATATAATTATTCCAAAATAGAAAACTTAAAAAAAATTAAAATAGATTTTAAGCAAAAAAGAAAAATCTGACTTGCTGTCATTCTTTGGTTTAAATCATGAAAACTTGTATCCTGCCCAGATTGAGACAAATTGAGAAGGTGATTTAATGCCATTTTATCAATTAATGTGCAGGTGGTTAAAGCTTCTTCAGTGATGGGAAGATCAGAGGTGGAAAGGGGAGCTCACCAGAGACTGGAAGTAAATGTTGCAAATCATATTTCTGATAATGAACTTTTATTAACAATATCATTTTATCAACAATAGGGAAACAAATGACCTGGTTTTTAATTAATTAATTATTTTGGCTGTGGTCCTTGTTGCAGTGTGGGCTTTTCTCTAGTTGTGGTGAGCAGGGGTTACTCTCTAGTTGCAGTGCACTGACTTCTCATTGTGGCGGCTTCTATTGTTGCAGAGAGTTGTGGTGCACGCGCTTAGTTTCCCCATGGCATGTGGGATCTTCCCGGATAGGGGACTAAATCTGTGTCTCCTGCAGTGGCAGGCAGATTCTTTACCACTAAGCCACAAGGGAAGCCTGACTGAATTTTTTTTTTTATTGAAGGATGATTGCTTTACAGAATTTTGTTGTTTTCTGTCAAACCTCAACATGAATCAGCCATAGGTATACATATATTCCCTCCATTTTGAACCTCCCTCCCATCCCCCACCCCATCCCACCCCTCTAGATTGATACAGAGCCCCTGTTTGAGTTTCCTGAGCCATACAGCAAATTCCCATTGGCTATCTATTTTACGTATGTTAATATAAGTTTCCATGTTACTCTTTCCATACATCTCACCTTCTCCTCCCCTCTCCCCATGTCCTACTGAAGAATTTATTTACATGGCAGCAGTGGAGAAACAGGCATAGAGAATAGACTGAGTTTTTAAATGGACAAAATTTGAACAGATGCTTCACCAAAGAAGATGTGTGGATAACAAATATGCACATGAAAAAATGCTCAACATTATTAGTAATTAGTTAAATACAAATTAAAACCGCAATGAAATACCTCTGTATTCTAACGTGCTGTGTGCTCAGTTGCTTAGTCGTGTCTGACTTTTTGAGACTCCATGGACTGTAGCCCATCAGGGAACTGTCCATGGAATTTTACAGACAGGAATACTAGAGTGGGTTGCCTTTTTCAGGGGATCTTCCCAACTCAAGGATCAAATTCAGGTCTCCCGAATTACAGGCAGATTCTTTACCATCTGAGTCACCAGGGAAGACTTACATACTGGTCATATGACCCAGCAATCCCAATCCTAGGTTTCTTCCCAGAAGAAATGAAGACAAAGGGCTCACAAAAATCTATATGGAAATGTTCATAGCAGCTTTATTCATAATTGTCAAAATTTAGAAATAATCCTTCAAATAGTAAATAAACACACTATAGTACATTCATATAATGGAATGTCAGTCAGCAACAAAAAGAAACAACATGAATGAATCTTAAACACATTATGCTTAGTGAAAGAAGCCAAACACCCAGTATCTACATATGGTATAGTCCCATTTACGTGGAATTCTGGATAAGACGAAACTGTTGGTTTAGAAAATAAGTTTCCAGGGATCTTGGAGACTGAGGGAGAGACTAAAAAGAGGCATCATGTCCTGTATCTTCTTTTTTGGTGCTGATTATGCAACTCCAGGTGTTTGTCAAAACTCATAAAACTGTACATCAAAAAGAATGAATTTACTAGACATAAGTTTTAAAAACACTTTCTAAAAGGGAAAAGGGGCAAGTCACAAGAGAAGAAATCCAAAAGGCCAATACATCTATGAAAAGGTCTTCAAATTTACTAATATTAGGCAGTGCAAATAAAAAACTTTGTGAAATAAAATTTCCCACTTTAAAGGTTGGCAAAAACTAAGAATTCTGTTGATGATTTTGAGAAAATGAAACTCTTATAAGCTGCTGATGGATGTATAAATTGATATATTTTGGAGAGCAACTCTGTAATATTTTTTAAAGTTGAGGATACCTATACTATGACCTAGGAATTCTGCTTTTTGATTTCTTCCCTAGAGAAAATCCATCACATATACACAGGGAGACATGCAGAATTAGATGCTCTTCTGGAACTCTCTTGCTTTTTCTATGATCCAACAGATATGACAAGTTGATCTCTGGCTCCTCTGCCTTCTCTAAATCCAACTTGAACATCTGGGAGTTCTTGGCACATTTACTGTTGCAGCCTAGCTTGGAAAATTTTGAGCATTACTTTGCTAGTGTGTGAGATGAGTGAAATTGTCTGGTGGGTTGAATATTCTTTGCCTTGCCTTTCTTTGGGATTGGAATGAAAACTGACCTTTTCCAGTCCTGTGGCCACTGCTGAGGTTTCCAAATTTGTTGGCATATTGAGTGCAGCATTTTAACAACATCATCTTTTAGGATTTAAAATAACTCAGCTGGAATTCCATCACCTCCATTAGCTTTGTTCCTAGTGATGCCTCCTAAGACCCACTTGACTTTGTACTCCAGGATGTCTGGCTCTAGGTGGGTGATCACACCATCATGGTTATCTGGGTCATTAAGATATTATTGTAAAATAATTTGCCTCCAATAAAAAATAAATTAATTACTTAAAAAATAAATAAATAAATAAATTTTTTTAAAAAGATATTTTTGTATAGTTCTTCTGTATATTCATGCCACCTCTCCTTAATATCTGCTGTTTCTGTTAGGCCCATACTTTTTCTGTCCTTTATCGAGCCCATCTTTGCATGAAATGTTCCCTTGGTATCCCTAATTTTCTTGAAGAGATTTCTAGTCTTTCCCATTCTATTGTTTTCCTCTATTTCTTTGCATTGATCACTGAGGAAAAGAAAGTGAAAGTGAAGTCGCTCAGTCGTGGCTGACTCTTTGCGGCCCCATGGAATGTAGCCTACCAGGCTCCTCCATCCATGGGATTTTCCAGGCAAGAGTACTGGAGTGGGGTGCCATTTCCTTTTCCAAGGGATCACTGAGGAAGGCTTTCTTATCTCCCCTTGCTATTCTTTGGAACTCTGCATTCAAATGGATATATCTTTCCTTTTCTCCTTTGCCTTTTGATTCTCTTCTATGCCAAAGCTTTTGACTGTGTGGATCACAACAAACTGTGGAAATCTAGGCTCTGAACATTGGGGTACATGTGTCTTTTTCAATTCTGGTTTCCTCAGGGTATATGCCCAGTAGTGGGATTGCTTCCCTGGTGGCTCAGTGGTAAAGAATCTGCCTTCAATGCAGGGGACACAAGAGATGTGGATTCAGTCCCTGGGTAGGGAAGATCCCCTGGAGAAGGAAATGGTAACCCACTCAAGTACTCTTGCCTGGAGAATCCCACAGAAATTGGAGACTGGCGGGCTACAGTCCATCTGATAGGACTGAGCAACTAAGCACAGCAGGGCACAGAGTTACCAAAGAAGGCAAGTGAAAGTCGCTCAGTAGTGTCCATCTCTTTGCGACCCCATGGAATGTAGTCCATGGAATTCTCCAGGCCAGAATACTGGAGTGGGTAGCCTTTCCCTTCTCTGGGGCATCTTCCCAACACAGGGTTCGAACCCAGGTCTCCTGCATTGCAGGCGGATTCTTTACCAACTGAGCTATCAGGGAAGCCCAATGTTGGTGGTAGTAGTAGTAGTAGTGTATTAGTACTATTAGTAACAGTAGAAGTAGTTATTTATTGGGTATTTGATATTGATCACTATATAGAGGCTACAGAAGATTTTGTATTTCCGTGTCTCTATTTTTATAGTGAGAGTTCCCTTTCCTCCACACCCTCTCCAGCATTTATTGTTCGTAGACTTTTTGATGATGATCATTCTGGCCGGTGTGAGGTGATATCTCACTGTAGTTTTTATTTGCATTTCTTTAATAATGAGTTAAGTTGAGCATCTTTTCATGTGTTTGTTAGCCATCTGTATGTCTTCTTTGGAGAAATGTCTGTTTAGGTCTTTTTCCCACTTTTTGATTGGCTTGTTTGTTTTTCTGGTATTGAGTGGTATGAGCTGCTTGTATATTTTGGAAATTAATCATTTGTTTCATTTGCTGTTATTTTCTACCATTCTGAGGGTTGTCTTTTCACCTTGCTTTTAGTTTCCTTTGCTGAGCAAAAGCTTTTAAGTTTAATCACATCTCACTTGTTTACTTTTGTTTTTATTTCTGTTAACTCTAGGAGTTGGGTCATAGAGGATCTTGCTTTGATTTGTGTCATTGAGTGTTCTGCCTATGTTTTCCTCTAAGGGTTTTATAGTTTCTGGTCGTATATTTAGGTCTTTAATCCATTTTGAGTTTATTTTTGTGTATGGTGTTATGAAGTGTTCTAGTTTCATTCTTTCACATGTAGCTGTCCAGTTTTCCCAGCACTATTTATTGAAGAGGTTGTCTTTGCCCCATTGTATAGTCTTACCTCCTATGTCAAAAATAAGATACCCATAGGTGCATGGGTTTATTTCTGGACTTTCTATGTTGTTCCATTGGTCTATATTTTTGTTTTTGTGCTAGAACCATACTGTCTTGATGACTGTAGCTTTGTAGTATAATCTGAAGTCAGGAAGGTTGACTTCTCCAGCTCCATTCTTCTTTCTCAAGACTGCTTTGGCTATTTGGGGTCTTTTTTGTTTCCATATGAATTGTGAAATTTTTTGTTCTAGTTCTGTGAAAAATGGCATTGGTAATTTGATAGGGGTCGTATTGAATACATAGATTGCATTTGTTTACATCATCTTTGATTTCTTTCATTGTCTTATAATTTTCTGTATACAGTTTTTTTGTCTCCTTAGGTAAGTTTATTCCTAGATATTTAATTATTTTTGTTGCAATGGTGAATGGGATTAATTCCTTAATTTCTGAGTTTTCATTGTTAGTATATAGAAATGCAAGTGGTTTCTGTGTATTGATCTTGTATCCTGAAACTTTGCTAAATTCACTGATTAGCTCTAGTAATTTTCTGATACTATCTTTAGGGTTTTCTATGTACAGTATCATGTCATCTACAAACAGTGAGAGCTTTACTTCTTCTTTTCCAATCTGGATTCCTTTTATTTCTTTTTCTTCTCTGATTGCTGTGGCTAGGACTTCCAGAACTATGTTGAATAATAGTAGTGAAAGTGAACACCCTTGTCTTATTCCTGATCTTAGGGGGCATGCTTTCATTTTTTCACCATTGAAAATAATGTTTGCTGTAGGCTTATCATATATGGCCTTTACTATGTTGAGGTAGGTTCCTTCCATGTCCATATTTTGAAGAGTTTTAATCATAAATGGGTGTTGAATTTTTTCTGCATCTATTGAGATGATCATATGGTTTTTATCTTTTAATTTGTTAATATGGTGTCTCACATTGATTGATTTGTATATATTGAAGAATCCTTGCATTTCTGGAATAAACCCAACTTGATTATGGTGTATGAGCTTTTTGATGTGTTGCTGAAATCTGTTTGCTAAATTTTGTTGAGGAGTTTTGCATCTATGTTCACGAGTGATATTGGCCTGTAGTTTGTGTGTGTGTGTGTGTGTGTGTATGTGTGTTGTCTTGTCTGGTTTTGGTATAAGGATGATGGTGGCCTCATAGAATGAGTTTGAAAGTGTTCCTTCCTCTGCAATTTTTTAAAAGAGTTTTAGAAGGATAGGCATTAGCTCTTCTCTAAATGTTTGATAGAATTATCCTGTGAAGCCATCTGGTCTTCCACTCCAGTATTCTTTCCTGGGAAATCCCATGGACTGAGAAGGCTGGTAAGTTACAGTCCATGGGGTCACAGAGTCAGACACAACTAAGCAACTTCACTCTATTGATATAATGGATGGATCTATAGTATTTAAAAGGCAGGAACAAAAACCATGTGTATCAAAGCAATAAATATCAATAAGAAAATGTCAAGGAAACAAAACAAGATGCGAAAATACATATGGTGTGCTATTTATATAAATTTTGAACACAAGCAAAACGATACCACGTATTGTTTATTGATAAATGTGCTCTTACCAGTAGTTAAAAAAAAAAACTTGCAAAGAAATGATAACCACTAAATTTAGCATATTTGGCAAAATACTAAGAATTGATTTGTTGTCTTATTCTCTGTATGTTTCACAAAAAATGAATAAATAGTACAGAATATCTTTACATCATTTTCTATCTCAAATCATCTCTCAGCAGTGGTTTATATGCCACTCTTTGGAAGACATTGCTGTAGTGACTTAGAATATAGACCACAGAATTGGGGTTCAAATCTTGCCCTACCATGTACTAGCTATGTAGACTTAAGAAAGTCAGTTCCTCTCTTTAAGTGGTAGTTTTCTCTTTGGTTGATTGGGGACTATCTACCTCATAGTTGTGAGAGTTAAATAATGACTTAGGGATAGTCATGAAGTATAATGACTCCAAGAAAATATATTTTCTGGTGAAAAGAAGTAATGAAAATGAGAGTTGTTATTGAATTATTTATTACCTATGGGGAGAGGTAAAGGAAGACATTCTAGAAGAAGTGACACTTGATTTGACTGGCAAAGGGCCTTAAAGGATTAACCACTTGTGCAAGGGAATCAAGGAGTGTTTTATACAAAAGGTATAGGATGGCATGTAGCAGAAGCATGAATGTACATAATCAAACTTGGGGAACATACATGACCAAAGCTAAACATTTAATTTTTGTAGTCACTGTACATTGTAGTCACTGTACTGTCAGAGTGTCTGACAGTATTTCACCTCCAGCCTCGGGTGTATCCTTTCAAAACACGGCATAAGTCAGAACATACTTTGGGGATGATGATGAATGGTTTGGGGGTGAATGGAAAGAATGATGACCTGTGGGAAGCAATAATTTATCTGGGCCTGAACAGACTGCACAGTAAAATGCTAAAAACAGACCTGGAGGGAAACAATGGAAACACATCTAAAGATGATCCCCCTTTTCCCTACTTTTATTTCTCTATTTTCCATAGTATCTCCATTTTCCAGACACACTTTCCATATGCACTCTGGAAAACTGGTCTGTTAAAAGAACATTACTTAAATTATAAACCTTTAGACAAGATTGCTATAACTGATGAAATTAGCTTTTTGTTGGGTTTCAATGGCTGAGCAATGGACTGGATCACTGCCTGGCTGGTTGAATTATATTAATAACCAGACTTGGAACTCAGGCTTGGCTATTATATTGTCTTAAGGAGCAAAACAACTCAGAGTGATTCATATCAGTGCCTTAAAGCTTGGACTTTATGATGGTCAAAAATTAAAAATGAATAGAAAATTGCTAATGTAGTGGTGCCATATAGCCATAATGTAACTGTAACATTTTTTCTCATGAATTAAAAACTCGATCTGAGTGGGGAAAAAAGTAATATAGCAAAGGGCCTGTAAAATAAATCAGAAATCTGTGGCCACACTGCCACAACATCATACTCAAGCTGTCTTGCTAATCATATCACATTAGCAACCATATATCATATGGGTAAGACCAGTTTGAAGGCAGGAGAAGAAGGGGACAACAGAGGATGAGATGCTTAGATGGCACACTGACTCGATGGACATGAGTTTGAGCAGACTCTGGGAGTTGGTATTGGACAGGGAAGCCTGACGTGCTACAGTCCATGGGATCACAAAGAGTCAGACACAACTGAGTGACTGAACTGAACTGAACTAAACTAAGACCAGTTAGCTTGAGCCAATTCTCTTTTCAGTACCTATGTCTTCAGGGAGAAAAGGACAACCAAGACTCTAGAGTTATCACTATGTTCACTGCTATGAAGGGAACTGCTATTTTCCCCTTTGTCCAAACGTCTGAAAATGATAATTATTCAAAGATGTCAGAAAGTAGAGGGGAGCAAGAAGGAAGACGGTTATTAACAAGCCAGGAAAGACCTTATGAGAACAGCTATGCAGCTTGGTTTAACAAGTCAGGTATTCCAGCATCCCAAATGACACAGGATGTGGTTTCATGGCTCGGCTTGCTCTGCTTCTGAAGGCTGCTCTAAATTGCTCTTCTATTTGTTTGACAACCTATGAAAATATTCATTTAGGAAACATAAAATGAAGATTGCTGGTTTTCAATGGGTGGAAAGTTTCACGAAACATATTTTTAAGGGTTGAGAAGCCAATATTACTAAACTACATTCTTTTTTTTTTTTCTAACTTTATACGTTAACTTTCATTCAAGACCTTAAACGTGCCTCCCTCCTGAAATAAACAGAGTCCCAATTCAGATGAGTAAGAGCAGTGGAGAGTGGCTGTGGTTAAACAGCCCGGGTTTGAGGTCCAAGACAACCAGGTAGCCTGTGTTCCAGGTTCATTTCAGTTCAGTTCAGTTCAGTCACACAGTCGTGTCCGACTCTTAGCGACCCCATGAACCACAGCACGTAAGGCCTCCCTGCCCACCACCAACACCCGGAGTTCACTCAAACTCATGTCCATCGAGTCAGTGATGCCATCCAGCCACCTCATTCTCTGTCGTCCCCGTCTCCTCCTATCCCCAATCGCTCCCAGCATCAGAGTCTTTTCCAGTGAGTCAACTCGTTGCATGAGGTGGCCAAAGTATTGGAGTTTCAGCTTTAGCATCAGTCCTTCCAATGAACACCCAGGATTGATCTCCTTTAGAATGGACTGGCTGGATCTCCTTGCATTACAAGGGACTCTCAAGAGTCTTCTCCAGCACCACAGTTCAAAAGCATCAATACTTCGGCGATCAGCTTTCTTCACAGTCCAACTCTCACATCCATACATGACCACGGGAGAAACCATAGCCTTGACTAGACGGACCTTGGTTGGCAATGTAATGTCTCTGCTCTTTAATATGCTATCTAGGTTGGTCATAACTTTCCTTCCAAGGAGCAAGCGTCTTTTAATTTGATGGCATCCGCAGTCAGCATCCACAGTGATTTTGGAGCCCAAAAAAATAAAGTCTGACACGGTTTCCACTGTTTCCCCATCTATTTCCCAAGAAGGGATGGGACCAGATGCCATGATCTTCGTTTTCTGAATGTTGAGCTTCAAGCCAACCTTTTCACTCTCCTCTTTCACTTTCATCAAGAGGCCTTTGAGTTCCTCTTCACTTTCTACCATAAGGGTGGTGTCATCTGCATATCTGAGGTTATTGATATTTCTCCCAGCAATCTTGATTCCAGCTTGTGCTTCTTCCAGCCCAGCATTCCTCATGATGTACTCTGCATAGAAGTTAAATAAGCAGGGTGACAATTTACAGCCTTGACGTACTCCTTTTCCTATTTGGAAACAGTATGTTGTTCCATGTCCAGTTCTAACTGTTGCTTCCTGACCTGCATACAGGTTTCTCAAGAGGCAGGTCAGGTGGTCTGGTATTCCCATCTCTTTCAGAATGTTCCACAGTTTCTTGTGATCCACACAGTCAAAGGTTTTGGCATAGTCAATGAAGCAGAAATCGATGTTTTTCTGGAACTCTCTTGCTTTCTCCATGATCCAGCGGATGTTGGCAATTGGATCTCTGGTGCCTCTGCCTTTTCTAAAACCTGCTTGAACATCTGGAAGTTCATGATTCACATATTACTGAAGCCTAGCTTGGAGAATTTTGAGCATGACTTTACTAGAGTGTGAGATGAGTGCAATTGTGCGGTGGTTTGAGCATTCTTTGGCATTGCCTTTCTTTGGGATTGGAATGAAAACTGACCTTTTGCAGTCCTGTGGCCACTGCTGAGTTTTCCAAATTTGCTGGCTTATTGAGTGCAGCACTTTCACAGCATCATCTTTCAGGATTTGAAATAGCTCAACTGGAATTCCATCACCTCCACTACCTTTGTTCGTAGTGATGCGAAATAAGGCCCACTTGACTTCACATTCCAAGATGTCTGGTTCCAGGCGAGTGATCACGCCATCGTGATTATCTTCGTCGTGAAGATCTTTTTTGTACATTTCTTCTGTGTATTCTTGCCACCTCTTAATATCTTTTGCTGCTGTTAGGTCCATACCATTTCTGTCCTTTATCGAGCCCATCTTTGCATGAAATGTTCCCTTGATATCTCTAATTTTCTTGAAGAGATCTCTTGTTTTTCCTATTCTGTTGTTTTCCTCTATTTCTTTGCATTGATCGCTGAGGAAGGCTTTCTTATCTCTCCTTGCTATTCTTTGGAACTCTGCATTCAGATGCTTATATCTTTCCTTTCCTCCTTTACTTTCCGCTTCTCTTCTTTTCACAGCTATTTGTAAGGCCTCCTCAGACAGCCATTTTGCTTTTTTGCATTTCTTTTCCATGGGGATGGTCTTGGTCCCTGTCTCCTGTACAATGTCACGAACTTCCGTCCAGAGTTCATCAGGCACTCTATCTATCAGATCTAGACCCTTAAATCTATTTCTTACTTCCACTGTATAATCATAAGGGATTTGATTTAGGTCATATCTGAATGGTCTATTGGTTTTCCCTACTTTCTTCAATTTAAGTCTGAATTTGGCAATAAGGAGTTCGTGATCGGAGCCACAGTCAGCTCCTGGTCTTGTTTTTGCTAACTGTATAGAGCTTCTCCATCTTTGGCTGCAAAGAATATAATCAATCTTATTTCAGTGTTGACGATCTGGTGATGTCCATGTGTAGAGTCTTCTCTTGTGTTGTTGGAAGAGGGTGTTTGCTATGACCAGTGTGTTCTCTTGGCAAAACTCTATTCGCCTTTGCCCTGTTTCATTCCGTGCTCCAAGGCCAAATTTGCCTGTTACTACAGGTGTTTCTTGACTTCCTACTTTTTGCATTCCAGTCCCCTATAATGAAAAGGACATCTTTTTTGGGTGTTAGTTCTAAAAGGTCTTGTAGGTCTTCATAGAAACGTTCAACTTCGGCTTCTTCAGCATTACTGGTTGGGGCATAGACTTGGATTACTGTAATATTGAATGGTTTGCCTTGGAAACGAACAGAAATCATTCTGTCATTTTAAAGATTGCATCCAAGTACTGCATTTTGGACTCTTTTGTTGACCATGATGGCTACTCCATTTCTTCTAAGGGATTCCTGCCCACAATAGTAGATATAATGGTCATTTGAGTTAAATTCACCCATTCCAGTCCATTTTAGTTCACTGATTCCTAGAATGTCGACATTCACTCTTGCCATCTCCTGTTTGACCACTTCCAATTTGCCTTGATTCATGGAGCTAACATTCCAGGTTCCTATGCAATATTGCTCTTTACAGCATCGGACCTTGCTTCTAGCATCAGTCACATCCACAACTGGGTATTGGTTTTGCTTTGGCTCCATCCTTTCATTCTTTCTGGAGTTATTTCTCCACTGATCTCCAGTAGCATACTGGGCACCCACCGACCTAGGGAATTCCTCATACACTATCCTATCATTTTGCCTTTTGATACTGTTCATGGGGTTCTCAAGGCAAGTATACTGAAGTGGTTTGCCATTCCCTTCTCCAGTGGACCACATTCTGTCAGACCTCTCTACCATGACCCGTCTGTCTTGGGTGGCCCCACACGGCATGGCTTAGCTTCATTGAGTTAGACAGGACTGTGGTCCATATGATCAGATCAACTAGTTTTTTGTGATTATGATTTCAATGTGTCTGCCCTCTAATGCCCCCTCCCAATACCTACCCTCTTATTTGGGTTTCACTTACCTTGGTCGTGGAGTACCTCTTCACAGCTGTTCCAGCAAGTGCAGCTGCTGTACCTTACCTTGAACGAGGGGTATCTCCTCAAGGCCGCCCCTCCTGACCGGCTCCGGCGGCTCAGACGCGAGAGACGCCGGCTCTGGCAGCGCAGACGCCAGGCACGAATACTGGAGTGGGTTACCATTTCCTTCTCCAGGGGATCTTCCCGACCCAGGGATCGAACCCGGGTCTCCCGCATTGGAGGCAGACGCTTTAACCTCTGAGCCACCAGGGAAGCCCAATACACCACATTAACAAACCAAAAAATAAAAATCATATGATTATCTCAATAGATGCAGGGAAAGCCTTCGACAAATTCAACATCCATTTATGATAAAAACCCTCCAGAAGGTGGGAATAGAAGCCACTGACATCCCTGCCACACTGGTGGACAAGGCTTATCTCCTGCAGGACTGCAGATGCAAGATTTCCACTGTCATACCCGCCAGGTCCAGGGAGCTGGGGCACTTCAAAAGGTGAATGTTGTGGAGGAGTGCTTCACAGATAAAAGTTACAGAAAGCTACTGATCAGACAGCAGGGAGGTGAGGTGCATTGTAGAGTGGTGTTTGAATCTTAGACTAGGAGAGGTTGCTATGGGTCTGTCACCTGAAGTGAAGGCAGTCCCCACCCTCATGCTGGTGCAGAAGCTTCAGGTTGTCCTCAATAGATCCTCCCCTTGACCCCCACCCCACCCCCACCCAGGTTCAGCTTCACATAGATGAGAAAGGGCAGCAGGATGAGAATCCCAGACTTGGACTCTTCCTGAGAGTCCCCAGCAGTAGAAACACTCCTCAATCTTGTTCTCGTCAGTGTCACAAAATTCAACCACCTTGTGCGCATCGGTGGCTGTGAGTCCTCTAACCACACAGATTTGCCTTCCTGTTTGGCTGCATTCCAGTTGGTGAAGGTTTACCCAGTGTGGAGTGCTTCCCTGGTGGCTCAGTGACAAAGAATCTGCCTGCAATGCAGGAGACACAGGTTCAATCCTTGAATGGGGAAGATTCCTTGGAGTAGGAAAAGGCAACCTACTCCAATATTCTTGCCTGGAAATTCCATGGACAGAAGAGCCAGGCGGGCTACAGTCCATGGGGTCGCAAAGAGTTGGACACAACTGAAGGGACTTAGCACACATGCACATACTCCGTGTGGGAGAACCTTTTCTTCCAGAGGTAGTGGGGTAGATGTTGGTCTGGAGGACAAAGTGTGCTGCTGGTAGCAGTAGAGAAGCTCCACTCCAAGGACCCCACTGATCTTTCCCAGGTGGTAATAGAAGAACAGGTCCTCTGTCATGCCCTGCAAGACAGAAAGAAAAGCATCCACCTTGCTGGTGTTTCCACTCCATGCTGTGAATTTTTCATTCCTATTGTTGAATCTAAAGGCAAGGAGTTTCAGTACTTACTACAGTCCCAGAAGCCCTGAGATGATTTACAAAAGATTGTATACAGAAATAATGTTAGGACAATTTACATATCATTGCCTGTATCTTCAATGACTTCCCAATCACTTTGCATATATATACACATTAATTTTCATATCTGATTCTGAGGTGGCCAGAGAAGAAAACAGAAACTGAAACAGTAGATTTTTTCCTCACTCTCACATTGTAGACTACTATTATAGGAAGAAGTTAAAGGCGGCTCTTTTAGATTGCTGTGGGAGATTGGAAGAAGCAGATGGAGAAATCCTTGAGGCCCAGACATTGGGAATCAGAATGTGGGAAAAAATTTGAGAAGGAAAATTCTTCCTACTTTTAATTAAACAAACCACATAAATCAGAAGTACAAATAGAGTGCCAAAAGGAGAATGTCCAGTCTTGGAAGTAGAAGCTGCTTGTTTAACTTTGTTGTCTTACAAAAGACAAAAAAAAAAAAAAAAAAATGGCAAAAAAAACACAGAGCTAGTTTGGCAGAAATGCTAAAAGGTCAGTGTTTTTAGCTGGAGGTTTTTTCCCCAGAACCACCCCCCAACAGTAGCTTTTATGCATTTTATGTTATCTTGCATTCTTCAGCGTCTCAGGCATCTTTGCACTCGAGGAGTGGGAAAAAATTCCCCGTTTTGGAACCATGGTCCCAGTTCCCCTGATCATAAGCCTTTCCTGTGACATGTACATTAAAATTAGAGCTGTATCTGAGGAGTAATCATAGGCCTTCTGATTACAGAAAGAGAACAGGGACCATGTGCCTTGTGCTCCAAAATGTCATCTGTCACTATCTTCTGAGAAAGAAAGATAGCCTGTGAAAAGCTATAAACAGCTTGTACAACTCCAATAGAAGCATTTTTGGCAATCAAGAACTGAAGCAAATATTCATGTGATATCCAAGACCACCAAGTACAAGGGTCTAACTGTTGCTTCCTGAAGGCTTGCCTTAGGGTGTTTAAAGCTTGCAGTTGCTTTTTGAATGCAATCCATCATTTGGTCTTATATCACACTTCCTATGCTGCTAGGGACTCCAGTCCCTTTCCTCACTGATTATACAAATGTTATATCATCTCGATTATTCAGCAGCAAATTTCTGAACTTGTGGAGGGCAACATCTCATACTTTGCTATACCTGGCAAAGGTTCTTGTCTCAAAACCAGTACTTTGAAGCCTTAGTCCACAACCCTTTATTGGACCAGTTTAAATTTTTTGTCTTTTGAATATCTTTATATGAAAAAATAAACATTATATTCTTGTTAGCAAAAGAGTTCTGTTAATAACAAATATATCAGTTTTCAAAATAATAGAGAATACTCCCTTCCCTCAAGAAAAAGGAATTCTTGTGCACTGTTGGTGGGAATGTAAATTGGTACAGTCACTATGGAAAACATTATGGAAGTTCCTCACAAAATTAAAAATAGAATGAACATATGATTTAGCAATTCTATTTCTATTTATGAGGGGAAAACAAAAATGCTAGTTCAAAAAGATTATGTAACCCCTACTTTCATTTCAGTACCACTTACAATAGCAAAGATATGGGAGAAACCTAAGTGTCCATCCATAGATGAATGGATAAAGAAGTTGTGGTATGTGTGTGTAACAATGTGTATAATGGAATATTACTCAGCCATAAAAGAGGAAACCTTCCCATTTGTGACAATATGGATGTACCTTTGAGGGTATAATGCTAAGTAAAATGGTAAGTCAGACAGAGAGAGACAAATACTATATAATTTCACTCATGCAAAATCTGAAAAACAAAGAACAAATGAAACAGAACAGAAATAGACTCAGACTCATAGAACTAGTGGTCGTCAGAGAAGAGGAGAGTTGGAGAATGCACAATATAGGTAAAGGGAGTTAAGACATACAAACTTTCAGTTATAAAATAAGTCATGGGGATATAATGTATGCATAGGGGATATAGTCAATAATATTGTAATAAATTTGTATGCTGATGGATGGTAACTGGACTTATAGTGATGATTATTTCATAATGTATAAAAATATTTAATCACTATGTTAGACATATGAAACTAATATAATACTATATGTCAGGTGGTGTTGCAGAAGACTCTTGAGCATCGCTTAGACTACAAGGAGATCAAACAAGTCCATCTGAAAGGAAATCAGTACTGAATATTCATTAGAAGGACTGAAGTTGAAGGTGAAACTCAAATTCTATGGCCATCTGATGTGAAGAACTGACTCATTGGAAAAGACCCTTATGCTGGGAAAGATTGAAGGCAGGAGGAGAAGGGGACAACAGAGTATTAAAAGGTTGGATGGCATCACCTATTTGATGGACATGAGTTTGAACAGGCTCCGGGAATTGGTAGAAATCAGGGAGGCCAGGTGTGCTCCAGTCCATGGGGTTGCAAAGAGTCAGACACAACTGAGTGACTGAACTGAACTGATATGTCAAGTATAACTTAATAAAAAGAAAGAACACTCCCCTCCCTCAAAGTTGCTCCCTCAAGAAAACTGATAATAGTTTTCAAAATAATCTTGCAGACCTAACTTGGTGCTTATATCTGTATTGTCCAAATTTCTATATATTTTAAGAGAACAAATAGGACCATGGTGTTCTGAAACTTGCTTTGTTTCACTTCATATTCAGTTCAGTTCAGTTCAGTCACTCAGTCGCGCCAGGCCTCCCTGTCCATCACCAACCCCGGAGTCCACTCAAATTCATGTCCACAGAGTCGGTGATGCCATCCAGCCATCTCATTCTCTGTCATCCCCTTCTCCTCCCGCCCCCAACCTTTCCCAGCATCAGAGTCTTTTCCAGTAAGTCAACTCGTCGCATGAGGTGGCCAAAGTATTGCAGTTTCAGCTTTAGCATCAGTCCTTCCATGAACACCCAGGATTGATCTCCTTTAGAATGGACTGGCTGGATCTCCTTGCAGTCCAAGGGACTCTCAAGAGTCTTCTCCAACACCACAGTTCAAAAGCATCAGTTCTTCGGCGATCAGCTTTCTTCACAGTCCAACTCTCACATCCATACATGACCACGGGAAAAACCATACTCCTTGGAAGGAAAGTTATGACCAACCTTGATAGCATATTAAAAAGCAGAGACATTACTTTGCCAACCAAGGTCCGTCTAGTCAAGGCAATGGTTTTTCCCGTGGTCATGTATGGATGTGAGAGTTGGACTGTGAAGAAAGCTGATGGCCGAAGAGTTGATGCTTTTGAACTGTGGTGCTGGAGAAGACTCTTGAGAGTCCCTTGGACTGCAAGGAGATCCAACCAGTCCATTCTAGAGGAGATCAATCCTGGATGTTCATTGGAGGGACTGATGCTAAAGCTGAAGCTGTAATACTTTGGCCACCTCATGCGACGAGTTGACTCACTGGAAAAGACTCTGATGCTGGGAAAGGTTGAGGGCGGGAGAAGGGGACGACGGAGAATGAGATGGCTGGATGGCATCACCGACTCTGTGGACATGAGTTTGAGTGAACTCCGGGAGTTGGTGATGGACAGGGAGGCCTGGCGTGCTGTGATTCATGGGGTCGCGGAGAGTTGGACATGACTGAGTGACTGAACTGAACTGAACTGAACTGACTAGACGGACCTTGGTTGGCAAAGTAATGCCTCTGCTTTTAATATACTATCTAGGTTGGTCATAATTTTCCTTCCAAGGAGCAAGCGTCTTTTAATTTCATGGCTGCAATCAGCATCTGCAGTGATTTTGCAGCTCAAAAAAATAAAGTCTGACACTGTTTCCACTGTTTTACCATCTATTTCCCATGAAGTGATGGGACCAGATGCCATGATCTTTGTTTCCTGAATGTTGAGCTTCAAGCCAACCTTTTCACTCTCCTCTTTCACTTTCATCAAGACGCTTTTGAGTTCCTCTTCACTTTCTGCCATAAGGGTAGTGTCATCTGCATATCTGAGATTATTGATATTTCTCCCAGCAATCTTGATTCCAGCTTGTGCTTCTTCCAGCCCAACGTCCCTCATGATGTACTCTGCATAGAAGTTAAATAAGCAGAGTGACAATTTACAGCCTTGACGTACTCCTTTTCCTATTTGGAACCAGTATGTTGTTCCATGTACAGCTCTGACTGTTGTTTCCTGACCTGCATACAAGTTTCTCAAGAGGCAGGTCAGATGGTCTGGTATTCCCATCTCTTTCAGAATGTTCCACAGTTTATTGTGATCCACACAGTCAAAGGTTTTGGCATAGTCAATGAAGCAGAAATATATGTTTTTCTGGAACACTCTTTCTTTCTCCATGATTCAGCGGATGTTGGCAATTGGATCTCTGGTGCCTCTGCCTTTTCTAAAACCTGCTTGAACATCTGGGAGTTCACGGTTCACATACTGCTGAAGCCTGGCTTGGAGAATTTTGAGCCTGACTTTACTTGCATGTGAGATGAGTGCAATTGTGTGGTAGTTTGAGCATTCTTTGGCATTGCCTTTCTTTGGGATTGGAATGAAAACTGACCTTTTGCAGTCCTGTGGCCAGTGCTGAGTTTTCCAAATTTGCTGGCATATTGAGTGCAGCACTTTCACAGAATCATCTTTCAGGTATTCCATCACCTCCACTAGCTTTGTTCGTAGTGATGCGAAATAAGGCCCACTTGACTTCGCATTCCAAGATGTCTGGCTCTAGTTGAGTGATCACACCATCGTGATTATCTTGGTCGTGAGGATCTTTTTTGTACAGTTCTGTGTAATCTTGCCACCTCTTCTTAATATCTTCAGCTTCTCTTAAGTCCATACCATTTCTGTCCTTTATCGAGCCCATCCTTGCATGAAATGTTCCCTTGGTATCTCTAATTTTCTTGAAGAGATCTCTAGTCTTTCCTATTCTGTTGTTTTCCTCTATTTCTTTGCATTGATCACTGAGGAAGGCTTTCTTATCTCTCCTTGCTATTCTTTGGAACTCTGCATTCAGATGCTTATATCTTTCCTTTGCTTTTCTCTTTTCTTCTTTTCACAGCTATTTGTAAGGCCTCCTCAGAGAGCCATTTTGCTTTTTAACATTTATTTTCCTTGGGGATGGTCTTGGTCCCTGTCTCCTGTACAATGTCACAAACCTCCGTCCATAGTTCATCAGGCACTCTGTCTATCAGATCTAGTCCCTCAAATCTACTTCTCACTTCCACTGTATAATCATAAGGGATTTGATTTAGGTCATATCTGAATGGTCTATTGGTTTTCCCTACTTTCTTCAATTTCAGTCTGAATTTGGCATTAAGGAGTTCATGATCTGAGCCACAGTCAGCTCCTGGTCTTGTTTTTGCTAACTTTATAGAGCTTCTCCATTTTTGGCTGCAAAGAATACAATCAATCTGATGTCGGTGTTGACCATCTGGTGACGTCCATGTGTAGAGTCTTCTCTTGTGTTGTTGGAAGAGGGTGTTTGCTATGACCAGTGTGTTCTCTTGGCAAAACTCTATTCGCCTTTGCCCTGCTTCATTCCGTGCTCCAAGGCCAAATTTGCCTGTTACTCCAGGTGTTTCTTGACTTCTTACTTTTGCATTCCAGTCCCCTATAATGAAAAGGACATCTTTTTTGGGTGTTAGTTCTAAAAGGTCTTATAGGTCTTCATAAAACCGTTCAACTTCAGCTTCTCCAGCGTTACTTGTTGGGGCATAGGCTTGGATTACTGTAATATTGAATGGTTTGAGACTGCATCCAAGTACTGCATTTTGGACTCTTTTGTTGACCATGATGGCTACTCCATTTCTTCTAAGGGATTCCTCCCCACAGTAGTAGATATAATGGTCATCTGAGTTAAATTCACCCATTCCAGTCCATTTTAGTTCACTGATTCCTAGAATGTCTATGTTCACTCTTGCCATCTCCTGTTTGACCACTTCCAATTTGCCTTGATTCATGGAGCTAACATTCCAGGTTCCTATGCAATATTGCTCTTTACAGCATCGGGCCTTGCTTCTATCACCAGTCACATCCACAACTGGGTTTTGTTTTTGCTTTGGCTCCATCCCTTCATTCTTTCTGGAGTTATTTCTCCACTGATCTCGTTTCATACTGGGCACCTACTGACCTGAGGAATTCCTCATTCAGTATCCTATCACTTTGCCTTTTCATCCTGTTCATGGGGTTCTCAAGGCAAGTATACTGAAGTGGTTTGCCATTCCCTTCACACAAGTAAATATAATCTCTGATATTCTGTATATACAGATCTCTTTATCTTTATTTAACATTACATTGTGAGCACTTCCCATGCTATTAAATATTTTTTTTTAAAACTTGACTTTTAATGGCCACATAATATCTATTTGTATGCGTTTATCATTACTTAACAGTTCAGTTGTTTAAATTGTAGTTTACTTCTAATTTCTAGTTTAAATATATAATAAAATTTATACACATATATATTAATTTTGATGACATCATTTTTTCTTAAGATATCTTTCTAGGATTGGGATTATCATGTCAAAGAGAATATCAATTTTTCTATATTTTAATAAACATTCTTTCCCTGGAATATTGTTTCAAGTTAACTCTCTAAGCAGAAGTCATGTAGTAGAATAGTATTTCCAAACATATTTGCCAACACCTAGATACTTTTTGGTGACTAACGATAATAGAATAATGGTATTTATTATTGCCTTAATTTTTAGTTTCAATTGCTAGTTATATTAATTATTTTATATCTCCCTTCTCATTTTAATTTCTTCTTTACATATTATAAAATATATTCACAAGTACATTATAATCACGTTATGAAAAATGAAGTCTCTGAATCACATTACATCGTTCAGACACATTTCTGTTGAAATTTACTACAGCATCTAAAGAACCCATGGTTTCCTTGGATGCTTAACAAGTGAATTAATGATTATCCCAGTTCCTAGATGATTGCCGCATTTATGGGTTTTTTCTTCCAGTATTATTGAGATATAATTTGAGGGTATACAGCTTAATGATTTGACTTACATATGAAATGATTATCACAATAAGTTTAATAAACATTTATCAACTCATAGATAAAAAATTTTAAAAAATAGAAAAAAAAAGTTTTCCTTGTGATGAGAACTCTTATGATTTGCTCTCTTAACAACTTTCATATATAACATACAGCAGTGTTAATTATGGGCTTCCCTGGTGGCTTAGTTGGTAAAGAATCCGTCCACAATGCGGGAGACCTGGGTTTGATCCCTGCATTGGGAAGATTCCTTACAGGGGGGCATGGCAACCCACTCCAGTATATTCGCCTGCAGAATCCCCATGGACAGAGGAGCCTAGCAGGTTACAGTCCATGGGGTCACAGAGAGACAGAGAATGACTGAGTGACTAAGCACAGTGTTAATTATATTTATCATGTTGTGCATTACATATCTAGTACTTAATATAATTGGGAGCTTGTACCTTTTGATTGGTTTGATCAAATTCCCCCTCCCTACTTCCAGACCTCGCCTCTGGTAACCACAAATCTGATCATTTTTCTATGGGTTTGTTTGTTTGTTTTTGAACTATAACTGACCTATAACACTGTTAGTTCCTGTTACTCAACATTAGTTCAGTTCAGTTACTCAGTCGTGTCCGACTCTTTGCAATCCCATGAACCACAGCACACCAGGCCTCCGTGTCCATCACCAACTCCTGGAGTTCAACCAAAGCCATGTACATTGAGTTGGTGATGCCATCCAACCATCTCATCCTCTGTCGTCCCCTCCTCCTCCTGCCCTCAATCTTTCCCAGCATCAGGGTCTTTTCAAATGAGTCAGCTCTTTGCATCAGGTGGTCAAAGTATTGGAGTTTAAGCTTCAATGTCATTCCTTCCAATGAACACCCAGGACTGATCTCCTTTAGGATGGACTGGTGGGATCTCCTTGCAGTCCAAGGGACTCTCAAGAGTCTTCTCCAACACCACAGTTCAAAAGCATCAGTTCTTCAGTGTTCAGCTTTCTTAATAGTCCAACTCTCATATCCATACATGACCACTAGAAAAACCATAGCCTTGACTAGACGGACCTTTGTTGACAAAGCAATGTCTCTGTTTTTCAATATGCTGTCTATGTTGGTCATAATTTTCCTTCCAAGGAATAAGCATCTTTTAATTTCATGGCTGCAGTCACCATTTGCAGTGATTTTGGAGCCCAGAAAAATAAAGTCTGACACTGTTTCCACTGTTTCCCCATCTGTTGGCCATAAAGTGATGGGACCAGATGCCATGATCTTCGTTTTCTGAATGTTGAGCTTTAAGCCAACTTTTTCACTCTCCTCTTTCACTTTCATCAAGAGACTCTTTAGTTCTTCTTTACTTTCTGCCACAAAGGTGGTGTCATCTGCATATCTGAAGTTATTGATATTTCTCCCAGCAATCTTGATTCCAGCTTGTGCTTCTTCCAGCCCAGCGTTCCTCATGATGTACTCTGCATAGAAGTTAAATAAGCAGGGTGACAATATACAGCCTTGACGTACTCCTTTTCCTATTTGGAACCAGTCTGTTGTTCCACGTCCAGTTCTGACTCTTGTTTCCTGACCTGCATACATGTTTCTCAAGAAGCAGGTCAGGTGGTCTGGTATTACCATCTCTTTCAGAATTTTCCACAGTTTATTGTGATCTACACAGTCAAAGGCTTTGGCATAGTCAATGAAGTAGAAATAGATGTTATTCTGGAACTCTCTTGCTTTTTCCATGATCCAGCAGATGTTGGCAATTTGATCTCTGGTGCCACTGCCTTTTCTAAAACCTGCTTGAACATCTGGAAGTTCATGGTTCACATATTGCTGAAGCCTGGCTTGGAGAATTTTGAGCATGACTTTACTAGCATGTGAGATAAGTGCAATTGTGTGTTAGTTTGAGCATTCTTTGCCATTGCCTTTCATTGGGATTGGAATGAAAACTGACCTTTTCCAGTCTTGTGGCCACTGCTGAGTTTTCCAAATTTGCTGGAATAGTGAGTGCAGCACTTTCATAGCATCATCTTTCAGGATTTGAAAGAGCTCAGCTGGAATTCCATCACCTCCACTAGCTTTGTTCATAGTGATGCTTCCTAAAGCCCACTTGACTTCACATTCCAGGATGTCTGGCTCTAGGTGAGTGATCACAGCATTGTAACTGTGTATAGTCCTTCTGTGTATTCTTGCCACCTCTTCTTAATATCTTCTGCTTCTGTTAGGTCCACACCATTTCTGTCCTTATTTAGCTATCTTTGCGTGAAATATTCCCTTGGTATCTCTCATTTCCTTGAAGAGATCTCTAGTCTTTCCCATTCTATTTTCTTCCGCTATTTCTTTTCATTGATTACTGAGGAAGGCTTTCTTATCTCTCCTTGCTATTCTTTGGAAGTCTGCATTTAAATGGGTATATCTTTCCTTTTCTCCTTTGCTTTTAACTTCCCTTCTTTTTACAGCTATTTGTAAGGCCTCCTCAGACAGCCATTTTGCTTTTCTGCATTTCTATTCCATGGAGATGGTCTTGATCCCTGTCTCCTGTACAATGTCATGAACCTCTGTCCATAGTTCATTAGGCACTCTATCAGATCTAGTCCCTTAAATCTATTTCTCACTTCCACTGTATAATCATAAAGGATTTGATTTAGGTCATACCTGAATGGTCTAGTGGTTTTCTCCACTTTCTTCAATTTCAGTCTGAATTTGGCATTAAGGGGTTCATGATCTGAGCCACAGTCAGCTCCCAGTCTTGTTTTTGCTGACTGTTTAGAGCTTCTCCATGTTTGACTGCAAAGAATATAATCAATCTGATTTTGGTGTCGACCGTCTGGTGATGACCATGTGTAGAGTCTTCTGTTGTGTTGTTGGAAGAGGGTGTTTGTTATGACCAGTGTCTTCTCTTGGCAAAACTCTATTAGCCTTTGCCCTGCTCTATCCTGTATTCCAAGGCCAAATTTGCCTGTTACTCCAGGTGTTTCTTGACTTCCTACTTTTCCATTCCAGTCCCCTATAATGAAAAGGACCTCTTTTTTGGGTCTTAGTTCCAGAAGTTCTTGTAGGTCTTCATAGAATTGCCCAACTGCAGCTTTTTCAGCATTATTTGTAGGGGCAAAGACTTGGGTTACTGTGATATTGAATGGTTTGCCTTGGAAATGAATAGAGATAATTATTTTGTTTTTGAGATTGCATCCAAGTACTGCATTTCAGACTCTTTTGTTGACTGATGGCTACTCCATTTCTTCTAAGGGATTCCTGCCCAGAGTAGTAGATATAATGGTCATTTGAGTTAAATCCACCCATTCCAGTCCATCTTAGTTCACTGATTTCTAGAATGTCAATGTTCAAGCTTGTCATCTCCTGTTTGACCACTTCCAATTACTCAACATGATGATTCCATAGTTGTATACATTTCAAATTGATCACCATCCAAAGATGTCAGCATCCAAAGATATTACATGGGTTTCCCAGGTGGCGCTAGTAGTAAAGAACCTGCCTGCTATTGAAGGAGACGCAAGAGAGGGAGGTTCAATCCCTGGGTCAGGATGATCCCCTGGAGGAGGAAATGGCAACCCACTCCAGTATTCTTGCCTGGAGAATCCCATGGACAGAGGAGCCTTGTATGCTACAGTCCATGGGTTTACAAAGAGTCAGACATTACTGAGTGATTTAGTATACAAAGATATAGCATAATTATTGACTATATTTTCCACCCTGTATATGTGATACCTGCTTCACATTTATTTTGCAACTGGAAGCTTGTACCTCTTAACTTTCCTCATCTATTTATTTCCTCCCCCAACCCCTCTCTTCTCTGGCAATCACCATGCTTTGTTCTGATGTCCTTTAACCTTCACGTACACATTTATTTTCTCTGAATAAGTCACTGGGATATTCCCCCAAAGTATCAGTAATTTCATAATACCAACTAATATAAAATACCTACTATAAGCCAAGCAGTATCCCAAGTGCTTTATATATATGAATTCATTCAAGGTTCATAACAACCCCATGAGGGAAGGTACTATGATTATCCTTACCTTATAGAAGAGGAAACTGAGACACAGAGAGGGAAAATGACAAGGCCCAGGTTTCACAGTTTATATGTCTTGGAACTAGATCAGGAGCTCAAGCAGTCAGGCCTGTGCTGACATTTACATTATGACACTATCTTATGAATCACTGCTACTGTTTTATTAAACAGCTGTTGAGTCTCTCTCAATGTGCTTGAATGTTGTCACAACCCTGAATTTAATATAGTCCACCGAAATGTCTTTTAATCACATTCTTCCATTCAAGAACTTGCTGTTGTTTGATCATAGACAAGCCCTTTAACCTCTCTGCATCTCAGTTTCTGAGTCACATTCTTTTCCATTTATGTCTGCCCATTTTGCTGGCCTTACATCTGAAAATGATTTACTTTGTTGTGGTCCAGTGAACTGCTTTGTAATGAGTATCAGCGTTAATTAGAAAAAATCAAATCCATCTGAAAATGATTGATTCTGTAGCTCTTGGTTGACATGGCCCTTAGTGACACTGCAAGTCCCAACCAAACAGCTAGCTCAGGAGGGATCACCAGGAAGAGGGAGCTTGAGCAGAGCCAAAAGAGAGATGATACCCCAGCTGCTGAGGTTGGGCAAGCAAAGATGGCTTCCATAAGCATCACTGTCACATGACAGTATGCATATTCTGTAAGAATCTATGCTGAACCTGTTGTAGCAGTAAAATGCAAAGCTGAAATATAAGTAACCTTGTCTATAAACACAGAGGGCAAGAGGAGGAGAGGACAGCAGGGGATGAGGTGGTTAGACAGCATCACTGACTCAATGGACATGAGTTTGAGCTTCGGGAGATTAGTGAAAGACAGGGAAGCCTGGCATGCAGCAGTCATGGGGTCACAAAGAGTCAGACACGACTGAGTGACTGAAGAACGACAACAACCAAACACACACACATACACGCACAAAATTGGTTTCCATGAAGCTGTTCTAAGATGAGAAAAAGAAGTTTGACACTTTCTCTAGATCATCCTTTTCTTCAACAACATGGCTTTTCTTTTTTCTTTTTTAATTTATTTTTTAATTGAAGGATAATTGCTTTACAGAATTTTGTTGTTTTCTGTGAAACATCAACATGAATCAGCCATAGTTATACATATGTCCCCTCCCACTTTTCATTGTGAGCTTTTAAGTACTTATAGAATTATGCCAGTCTTTTTTTTTTATTATTTATCAACATACCACACAGTTCTTTCCAGAATCCAAATCAGAGTTCATTAGTACTGAGACAGCTTCACGGAAAAGCTATTTACTGGTTGTAATGGATTAGGTGACAAGATAATATTTTCAGGTTTTAAGTAATTTTTCTCAATATATTTTCCACTTTCCTTTTCATCCATCCATCCATGCTCTGTTCTCCTTGCCTTGGTGCAAAGAGTCAGAGCATCTGAACCAAAAATACCTTATGAGTTTGTAAGCAAGTTTAGTCATTCAAAGAAATCTAAGCTCTGAACATTGGGATACATGTGTCTTTTTCAGTTCTGGTTTCCTCAGGGTACATGCCCAGAAGTGGGATTGCTTCCCTGGTGGCTCAGTGGTAAAGAATCTGCCTTCAATGCAGGAGACACAAGAGATGTGGGTTCGATCCTAGGGTTGGGAAGATCCCCTGGAGAAGGAAATGACAACCCACTCAAGTATTCTTGCCTGGAGAATCCCATGGACAGAGGAGCCTGGTGGGCTGCAGTCCATGGGGTCAAAAAGAGTCAATACAACTTAGCGACTGAACAACAATAATGGTAGCTTTATTCCTAGCTTTTTAAGGAATCTCCATACTGTCCTCCATAGTAGCTATATCAATTTACATTCTCACCAACAGTATAATAAGGTTCGCTTTTCTCCACACCCTCCCCAGCGTTTATTGTTTGTAGACTTTTAGATGATCGATGTGAGATGAATCCTCATTGTAGTTTTTATTTGCATTTCTTTAATAATGAGCAGTGTTGAGCACCTTTTATGTGTTTAAGAGCCATCTGTATGCCTTCTTTGGGCTTCCCTGATAGCTCAGTAGGTAAAGAATCCACCTGCAATGCAGAAGACCCCGGTTTAATCCCTGGGTTGGGAAGATCCCCTGGAGAAGAGATAGGCTACCCACTCCAGTATTCTTGGGCTTCCCTTGTGGCTCAGCTAGTAAAGAATCTGTCTGCAATGCAGAAACCTGGGTTCGATCCCTGGGTTGGGAAGATCCCCTGGAGAAGGGAAAGGCTACCACTACAGTCCATGGGGTCGCAAAGAGTTACACACAACTGAGCGACTTTCACATTCTTTCTTTGGAAAAACGTCCATTTAGGTCTTCTGCCCACTTTTTTATTTTGATTGGGTTGTTTGTTTTTCTGGTATTGAGCTACATGAGCTGCCTGTATATTTTTGAGACTAATTCTTTTTCAGTTGCTTCATTTGCTATTAATTTTTCCCATACTGAGGGTTGTCTGTTCACCTTGCTTATAGTTTCCTTCATTGCACAAAAGCTTTTAAGCTTAATTAGGTCCCATTTATTTATTTTTGTTTATATTCCCATTATTCTAGGAAGTGGGTCATAGTGGTTTATGTCAGAGAGTGTTCTGCCTATGTTTTCCTCTAAGAGTTGGAAGCAATCTTGATGTCCATTGACAGATGAATGGATGAGAAAGTTGTGGTACGTATAGAGTTCTAATAAGGTGGATAAACCTACAGCCTATTATACAGAGTGAAGTTAGAAAGAAAGACAAATATCATATATTAACACATATATATGGAATCTAGAAAGATAGTGCTGATGATACTACTTACAGGGCAGCAAAGGAGACACAGACATTTTGGACACAGTAGGGGAAGGAGAGGGTGGCATGAGAGAATAGCATTGAAACATATACATTACCATATGTAAAATAGATAGATAGCCAGTGGAAGTTTGATGTGTGACTCAGGGAACTGAAAGCCAGTGTTCTGTGACAACCTAGAAGGGTGGGATGGGAAGGGAGATGGGTGAGGGATTCAAGAGGAGGGGACATATGTATATTTAATCCTGATTCATGTTGATGTATGGCAAAAATCATCACAATATTGTAACTCTTTGTGACCCCTTGGACCATAACCTGCCAGACTCCTCTGTCCATGAAATTCTCCAGGTCAGAATACTGGATTGGTTAGCCATTCCCTTCTCCAGGGGATCTTTCCAACCCAGGAATCAAACCCAGGTCTTCTGCATTGCAGGCAGATTCTTTACCATCTGAGCCACCAAGGAAGCCCTGAAAAGTAATTATCTTGTAATTAAAAATAATAAAATATAAAAAATTAAGCCCATAGAGGAAATAATTGCACAAGCAGACAGGACCTTCAAAATATAGAAAGAAAGAAGAATTTTCCTCACACTAGAAATGGATTCTTCTAAGCTGGGGGAGAAGAGTGGAGCCAAAATATAAGATTCTTGAATAAAATCAAGGATCTTTTACTTCATTTTGTAGCAGTTATAGCAGGGAAGGATTAAGACCCTAGAAAGCAATGGCTGTGAGGTGTTTCTTGGCAGGCAAGTCTGTATGCAGAGTTGGCAAAGATTCCTGAGCCCCAAGAGCAATGGAAAAACAGCCAAGGACCTTTGATTTGAAGGGGCCAAGAGAGTGAGCATCTCAGTAGTAATTGATATAGACCTCTGATTAATAACTAATAACTGTATGTTTGTCCTCTCATCACTGCTATTCACCCCAATTACCCCCAAAATCCAGGCACCACACAAGATATTGACAATGTGATATTTACAAATCTTGGGGAAAAGACCATAAGAAGTGACTGAGGTTATTTTTTTCCCACCAGTCCCCCACCATTGAGCCCTTGGGGCTCAATGTCTGAAAGATAGATGTTATTTTAAAATAGTTATATTTTTGCACAATAGAGGTGGAGGTCTGAGTGTCATACACACTATAACACCTTTAAGGGTCAATTCTCCTAACCCCACCTTTTATCATATAGTGGTTCACTTTGATGTTTTCTGCTCTGGTCAAGAAAAAAAAAATTGTGACAGAAGGGAATTTATCTCATACTTATAAAAAGGCTTGAATATCTGTATCTTAAGATTTTGGCATTAACTTTTACCCCTAACTCATATCCACATTCAGGGTGACACAAAGCTATACTCAAACAAAAGTCAGTTTCAGAATGCTCAACTTATTATCAGCTAGCTCCACCATAATTTGAAGTTATGATGCCAGGAAGTCTAGTTATTTCAAATCTGAAAATAATATTGCCAAACCACACCTTTCAAAAATGTTATTAACATATGATTTTTTTTTTTTTTTGCTAAACAAGGAAGATGGGAAATGTAGTTGCATTCACAAAGAATGTATGGAGACTGCCAAGAAAGCAAATGATATTTGGACGTCACCCTTATTTGGAAATATTCAAGTCATAGAACCATGGTTATTTAAACAAATTCATCTACAATATCTCCTTTAGAAAATATGTGCTTCCAAAATATATGAAAAGGATTGAATACTATGCTACTCAGTTCTATGATTTACTTTAAAACAGCTCAGGTTAAGAAAAAAAAAATAGACAAAGCCTGCCAAGAATTGCAAGTAGCTTCCTGTAGCCATTGTGATGTAGTGGAAAAAGCAAAGCCTCTGGAGTTGGAGAGACCTGTTTGTGAAGCTTGGCTGCACTCTTAACTAGTTGGGTGACCTTGGGCAAGTAACTTTATCTTTCTTAAGATTCATCTGTAAAAATAATTAAATTATATTAAATGAGAAAACATATGTGAAAGTGTTCATTGAAGGATATTCCCCCTTCTAGGCCACAATGGAAAAACAGAATAGTTATACATGGTTATCATGATACAAATAATAAATACATGCATTCCTTAGTATGCACACAAAACTATTTAGATGAATTCTGAAAGGCTCTGAACAGACCAAAACAATGTAAAGTGATATTTGGCCAAATGCAAAATTATAACTCGAGCAAGATACATTGAAATAAATTCTACTATTCTACTTTAAACTGCTCCTATAAAAATCCTTTTTAAAGTCACTAGTTGCTTTATGAAATTTACTATGAGTGGGACATCTAGACAGTCTATTGTTTGTTTTTTTTTACATGCCAGGTGTTGCTATTTCTAAGGGAATTAGGAGAAGGAGAGTAATAAAAAAAAAGTATGGGCTATTTCTATCCTTTTAGCCAGAAAAAAACATCAGCTCGAGTCCAAAAGCAGCAAATGAGGTGACTCTCAGTGGAAGAAGACACTAGGATTGATGGCAAAATTATAAGGTATTCACCCAACTCAAGGCATTCTCTCAGTTGTCCGAAAACTTCATGATGTTCTTTGTATTGAAATAATTCTCCCAAGAAACCCATGCTCTACTATAAGTGTTATAACCTAGGGGGCAAGCTATGGCACATGGGTCAATATGGGCTGCTGTGTTTTTGTAAATAAAGTTTTATTGAAATACAGCCATCCTTATTCAACTATGTGTTGTTATGGCTGGTTTTGCACAACAAATTGAGAGAGTAGCACTGATATATATACACTACCGTGTGTAAAATTGTTAGTGAGAAGTTGCTGTATAGCACAGGGAGACCAGCTTGTTGCTCTGTGATGACCTAAATGATTGGGATGGAGTGGGGGGTGGGAGGGAACTTCAAGAGGGTGAACAAACATGTACACTTATAGCTGATTCATGTTGTTGTATGGCAGAAACCAACACAACATTGTAAAGCAATTATACAGAGGGATGGGATGGGGAGGAGGTAGGAGGGGGTTCAAGATAGGGAACACATGTACACCCGGGGCAGATTCATGTCAATGTATGGCAAAAGCAACATAATAATATAAAGTAATTAGCCTCCAATTAAAATAAATAAATTTAAAAAATAAAAATAAAAAATAAATCAAAAAACAAAAATAAATAATGAGTGGGGGAATAGAGTTAAGGAGTTGTGACAGAGACCACATGGCCCACAAAAGACCAAAATATTTACTATCTGTACCTTTACAGAAAAAATGTGCCAACTCCTGCTCTAACTCCTAACAATGCACATGCTACCTAAAATCAAAGGCAATATATTTAACCTATCCATGGGATATTTTCACTTTAAAAGATGGCCATATTAACTCCATTTGTTGATTACCTGGGCGAAAATTTTGAGCAGAGAAAGAGGCCTCCTTGCCCATTTTGCCCATGCTTGTTCCCTTTCCAAAATAAAAGAAGTCAGCAACATGGCACCCTACATTGGAAAGTTTGCCACATTTTGAATTTAGTGTGACTGTAGACTTTGCATTACAACAGAGGCATATGGAAGCTAATCTGAAGGTAGCTGCTTTTATTTCATTATTTTACTTAAACAAACCTTAGTACAGCCAAAGTCAGCTTTTCAGTGGTTTACCAATCCCTTAGATTTGCTCTGAAATAATTTGGCTGAAACACATTAGCTGTGTCACATTCTTTATAAGGTTTTGAAAACTTCGCAAATCACAGCAGTGATATTTCTTGGAATACCAAGCAATGAGCTCAAGCACTGGTGAGCTTCATAAAACTTCCTCCCAAATCACCACTGACAGTCTGATTCAACCCACAGCTCATCCTCCCAAATAATGTGGTTTGAAAGATAAGGTATGCAAATGAAGTAAAATAGTGGCTGAAAAACAACAGAAGACAGGAATCGGGGCAAAATCTCCATTCTGTGTATGCAAGACTTCAAGATGGAGTAATTCAAAAGCTATAACTTACATGTGTCAAAGGGTCTTTGATGTAAGAATCTGGAGGAGAGAAAGTCAAGAAGATTAGTCTGAATTTCTTTGTTCTTCATGGACATATTCCAAGGTAAAGTTCAAATTAATGTTAGTCTTGGTTAGTTTTATCATGCCTACAACAAAAATAAAGCATTTGCTATATTCTTCCCAATAAGCTGCAGGTTCAAAATATATTTTCAAACCAATGTGGTGGGGCGAGCTTCGTTTTAAAAATAGAATCAAACTAAATGCCAGCAAAGTTTATAGTATGGCTACTGAGGAGAGGGAAATTTTAAATGGCAAATTAGTGTATCTTTAGCAACAGAGCAACATATAATGATGTTTCATACATTTCAGATAGCTGTTACTCAGTTCTATATCTGGTTCTGCCATTTGGTGGTAAAAAATTTCACTTCTCAGTTTTTCTCTGTGAAAGGGGGGAAAAAAACAGAATGAAAGCTATTCCTAGAATAATATGGTAATTTGAGGACTTTAAGTTTTAAATTGTGTTATAAGTGTATCCAAGTATATTCTGATTCTATTGGAAGAAAACAAAGGAAGCTTTTACCTCATTCCCTTGGGGTTATTTGCAAATATACTTTGACACAGAGGTGTCAGTGTAGGGCAATAGGACAAGTCCCAGGACACCAGAAGTCTACCTATACGGTCAGAAATTATTTAGGAGAGTCCAAGTAATGAAATGCCACTAGGTTAACAGCAATATAGTGATACATCTACCCACAGGATTAGGGAGTTGCAAAATGGGCTTGTGTCCTTAAAGGTGAGCAGCCAGCCACTAATGAGGGGCCTTGGACCACCAGTGAGGAAGACATGAAAACTGAAACACTAAAACCAGAGAATGGGAATATTACTGAGTTTTCTTGGGGTCTGCCCTTAAGAAATTTCATTTTGTCCCAAATAAAAAGACTTTGGTCTTTATAGGAGGCCATGTCAACTGATCATCAGGAATTGGGGCAATTTTAAACTATACACAGACAGGAGCAAGCAGAGGGCTTTTTAATTGTAAATCAAATCATGCTAACCTGCTGTTCAACACTTTCAATGGGTTCCAGTCATTTTTAGAATCAATCTGAAATCCTAATCATGGACCACTATGGCCCTACATGCTTTTATATTCTGGCCACCTCTCTGAGCTGAGGTCTTACTGCTTAAATACCCTGCTCCAGCCAAAATCTTCTTGCTGTTTTTAGAACATGCCAGAAAGGTTGGGGGCGGGAGGAGAAGGGGACGACAGAGAATGAGATGGCTGGATGGCATCACCGACTCTGTGGACATGAGTTTGAGTGAACTCCGGGAGTTGGTGATAGACAGGGAGGCCTGGCGTGCTGTGATTCATGGGGTCGCGGAGAGTCGGACACGACTGAGCGACTGAACTGAACTGAAACTCATTCTTACTTCAGAACCTTCTGATTTGCTGCTCCTGTGGCCTGGAGTGCTTGTTCCCTGGACCTTTACATAGTTTATTACCTTAGTACATTAATGCTTCTATTCAAACATCACCACCTAAGAGTGGCTGTCCTTGATATAAAATTTACCCCCCATTTACTTCATATCACCTCATCCTGCTTTTATTTTCCTTCCAATAATTATCATCATGTGATTATAGAATACCTATTTATTGATTAATTTATCTCTCCCTCACCCGATTACAAGCTCCATGAGGGCAGGAACTTGGTTTTGTTCAGTCTTAACCCCTGAGGCTTAGAAGAGGGACTGACATATAGTGGGTACTGAGCTGATATTTATTGAATGGATAAATGAATTTTAAACAGATATTCAAATGAAATCAGCTTGTATAGAAATTTTTGCTTCCAGACTGTGGTAGACATCAAATATCTCAAACAGTCAAACATATGACAATCAAATTTTAAATACTTCTGGAAAAGTTGATTCCCTAAGTGTCCTTTATCATTCTACAATTTAACTAGTGTTTTGATTTCATCCTGCACGCAATCATTTAAGCTTGGTTCCTCTTCAGTAGCAAGGCATAAAGTTGCTATAATGTCAATTATTAGTGTCAGAATATCCAAAAACCCTATTTTTGCAAGACTGGAGAATGATTTAAATTTCTTTTGTTCAGAAGAATCCCAGAAAGAGTAGACATAATTACTCGAGTCAAGCCTCAATTTATTATCCCCACTGAGTGCTATATAACTGCATGCTCTTGGACTTTGAGTGGCTTGTCACTTAATCAGCAGGACACTTTTAATCAGTTTATGGAAAATAAAAGGAAAATAAAAGCAGGATGAGGTGATATTGCTTATGGAGTTGATATGATGAACTAGATTAATCCACACACTTATTCTGGAGCACCTTAGAGAGAAAGTTGGAAGATTCTGGATGCAATCTAGGGCTATGGAATGAAGACTTTATCTGTATTAATAAAGGTCAAGAGCTCAGTCAAGTATTATATATGTACCTAATTGAACAAATATTTCCTGCATTATTTTACATTACTCCCTTTTGGGTTGTATGGCATCACCGATTCAATGGACATGAGTTTGCGCAAACTCTGGAAGATAGTGATTGACAGAGAAGCCTGGAATGTTGCATGCCATGGATTTGCAAAGAGTTGGACACAACTGAGTGACTGAACAGCAACTCTCTTTTGGCATTACATATTCTACTCTGGTCATATTGCACTACTCCTCTTTGTTGATTATTCCCTGTCATTTTCTGCCTTAATACCTGTGCTCCTATTGTTCCCTACCTTCTACTATTGTTTATTTCTTTTTAATGTATCTAACATACTTCTATCCACTCCAGTGTTCTTGCCTGGAGAATCCCAGGGACGGGGAAGCCTGGTGGGCTGCTGTCTATGGGGTTGCACAGAGTCAAACATGACTGAAGTGACTTAGCAGCAGCAGCAGCAACATATTTCTTCTAGTCAACTATAGGTCTAACTTTTCATAGAAGGACAACATCATATCAAAAAGGAAAAGAAAATAAACAAAACTAAAAATCTGATCAGAAGATTTCATGGCTAAAACTTGTAGTAGAAATACAATAGTAATAATTATTTTTATGACAAATCTAGCCACTGAGAGTCTTGGGCTCACAGTCAAATTCCATGAGGGTCCATCTCCAGTATGAGAGATCAGAGTGATATAGTTCTGTGTCACTCAGTTCAGTTCAGTCACTCATTCATGTCCAACTCTTTGGTGACTCCATGGACTGCAGCATGCCAGGCCTCCCTGTCCATCACCAACTCCCAGAATATACTTAAACTCATGTCCATTAAGTCGGTGATGCCATCCAACCATCTCATCCTCTGTCTTCCCCTTCTCCTCTGCCTTCAATCCTTCCCAACATAAGGGTATTTTCAAATGAGTCAGTTCTTCACATCAGGTGGCCAAAGTATTGGAGTTTCAGCTTCAGCATCAGGCCTTCCAATGAACACCCAGGACTGATCTCCTTTAGGATGGACTGGTTGGATCTCCTTGCAGTCCAAGGGACTCTCAAGAGTCTTCCCCAACACCAGAGTTCAAAAGCATCGATTCTTCGGCGCTCAGCTTTTTTTTACCTTTTTAATTTATTTATTTTAATTGGAGGCTAATTACTTTACAAAATTTTAGTGGGTTTTGCCATACATTCACATGAATCAGCCATGGGTGTACATGTGTTCCCCATCCTGAACCCCCGCTCCCACCTCCCTCCCCATCCTATCCCTCGGGGTCATCCCAGTGCACCAGTCCTGAGCACCTTGTCTCATGCATCGAACCTGGACTGGCGATCTGTTTCACATATCATAATGTACATGTTTCAATTCTATTCCCTCAAATCACCCCACCCTTGCCTTCTCCCACAGAGTCCAAAAGGCTGTTCTATACACCTGTGTCTCTTTTGCTGTATTGCATATAGGGTAATCGTTACCATCTTTCTAAATTCCATTTACATGCATTCAGTTCAGTCGCTCAGTCGTGTCCGACTCTTTGCAAACACGTGAATCACAGCACACCAGGCCTCCCTGTTCATCACCAACTCCCGGAGTTCACTCAAACTCATGTCCATCGAGTCGGTGATGCCATCCAGCCACCTCATTCTCTGTCGTCCACTTCTCCTCCCGCCCCCAATCCTTCCCAGTATACTGTATTGGTGTTTTTCATTATTACTTACTTCACTCTGTATAATAGGCTCCAGTTTCATCCACCTCATTAGAACTAATTCAAATGTATGCTTTTTAATGGCTGAGTAACACTCCATTGCGGAGAAGGCAATGGCAAGCCACTCCAGTACTCTTGCCTAGAAAATCCCATGGATGGAGGAGCCTGGTAGGCTGCAGTCCATGGGGTCGCTAAGGGTCGGACATGACTGAGCAACTTCACTTTTCACTTTCACACATTGGAGAAGGAAATGGCAACCCACTCCTCTGTTCTTGCCTGGAGAATCCCAGGGACGGGGGAGCCTGGTGGGCTTCCGTCTATGGGGTCACACAGAGTCGGACACGACTGAAGTGACTTAGCAGTAGCAGCAGCAACACTCCATTGTGTAAATGTACCACAGTTTTCTTATCCATTCGTATGGCGATGGACATCTAGGTTGCTTCCATGTCCTGGCTATTATATACAGTGCTGCGATGAACATTGGAGTATATGTGTCTGTTTCAATTCTGGTTTCCTCGGTGTATATGCCCAGCAATGGGATTGTTAGGTCATAAGGCAGTTCTATTTCCAGTTGTTTAAGGAGTCTCCACACTGTTCTCCATAGTGGCTGCACTAGTTTGCATTCCCACCAACAGTGTAAGAGGGTTCCTTTTTCTCCACACCCTCTGCAGCATTTATTGCTTGTAGACTTTTGGATAGCAGCCATTGAGACCGGTGTGAGATGGTACCTCATTGTGGTTTTGATTTGCATTTCTCTGATAATGAGTAATGTTGAGCAAATTTTCATGTGTTTGTTAGCCATCTGTATGTCTTTTTTGGAGAAATGTCTGTTTAGTTCTTTGGTCCATTTAATGATTGGGTAATTTATTTTTGTGGAATTGAGCTGCAGGAGTAGCTTGTATATTTTTGAGATTAATTCTTTGACAGTTGCATCGTTTGCTGTTAATTTCTCCCATTCTGAAGACTGTCTTTTCACCTTGCTTATAGTTTCCTTCGTTGTGCAAAAGCTTTTAAGTTTAATTAGGTCCCATTTGTTTATTTTTGCTTTTATTTCCATTACTCTGGGAGGAGGGTCATGGAGGATCCTACTGTGATTTATGTCAGAGAAGGTTTTGCCTATGTTTTCCTCTACAAGTTTTATAGTGTTTGGTCTTATGGTTAGATCTTTAATTCATTTTGAGTTTATTTTTGTGAATGGTGTTAGAAAGTGTTCTAGTTTCATTCTTTTACAGGTGGTTGATCAGTTTTCCCAGCACCACTAGTTAAAGAGATTGTCTTTTCTCCATTGAATATTCTTGCCTCTTTTGTCAAAGATAAGGTGTCCATAGGTACATGGATTTATCTCTAGGCTTTCAATTTTGTTCCATTGATATATATTTCTATCTTTTTGCCAGTACCATACTGTCTTGATGACTGTGACTTTGTAGCATAGCCTGAAGTCAGGCAGGTTGATTCCTCCAGTTCCATTCTTCTTTCTCAAAATTGATTTGGCTATTCGAGTTTTTTTGTATTTCCATACAAACTGTGAAATTATTTGTTCTGGTTCTGTGAAAAACACCGTTGGCAGCTTGATAGGGATTGCATTGAATCTATAGATTGCTTTGGGTAGTATACTCATTTTCACTATATTGATTCTTTCAATCCATGAACATGGTCTATTTCTCCATCCATCTGTGTCCTCTTTGATTTCTTTCAGCAGTGTTTTATACTTTTCTATATATATTAGGTAGATATATTCCTAAGTATTTTATTCTTTTCATTGCAATGGTGAATGGGATTGTTTCCTTAATTTCTCTTCCTGTTTTCTCATTGTTAGTCTATAGGAATGCAAGGGATTTCTGTCTATTAATTTTATATCCCGCAACTTTACTATATTCATTGATTAGCTCTAGTAATTTTCTGGTGGAGTCTTTAGGGTTTTCTATGTAGAGCATCATGTCATCTACAAACAGTGAGAGTTTTACTTCTTCTATTCCAATCTGGATTCCTTTTATTTCTTTTTCTGCTCTTAATGCTGTGGCCAAAACTTCCAAAACTATGTTGAATAGTAGTGGTGAGAGTGGGCACCCTTGTCTTGTTCCTGACTTTAGGGGAAACGCTTTCAATTTTTCACCATTGAGGATAATGTTTGCTGTGGGTTTGTCATATATAGCTTTTATTATGTGGAGGTATGTTCCTTCTATGCCTGCTTTCTGGAGGGTTTTATCATAAATGGATGTTGAATTTTGTCAAAGGCTTTCTTTGCATCTATTGAGATAATCATATGGTTTTTATTTTTCAGTTTGTTAATGTGGTGTGTTACATTGCTTGATTTGCGCATATCAAAGAATTCTTTCATCCCTGGGATAAAGCCCACTTGGTCACGATGTATGATCTTTTTAATATGTTGTTGGATTCTGTTTGCTAGAATTTTGTTAAGGATTTTTGCATCTATGCTCATCAGTGGTTGGCCTCTAGCTTTCTTTTTTTGTGGCATCTTTGTCTGGTTTTGGTATTAGGGTGATGGTGGCCTCATAGAATGAGTTTGGAAGTTTACCTTCCTCTGCAATATTCTGGAAGTGTTTGAGTAGGATAGTTGTTAGCTCTTCTCTAAATTTTTGGTAGAATTCAGCTGTAAAGCCGTCTGGTCCTGGGCTTTTGTCTGCCAGAAGATTTCTGATTACAGTTTCAATTTCTGTGCTTGTGATGGGTCTGTTTAGATTTTCTATTTCTTCCTGGTTAAGTTTTGGGAAGTTATACTTTTTAAAAAATTTGTCCATTTCTTCCAAGTTGTCCATTTTATTGGCATATAGTTGCTGATAGTAGTTTCTTATGATCCTTTGTATTTCTGTGTTGTCTGTTGTGATCTCTCCTTTTTCATTTCTAATTTTGTTGATATGATTCTTCTTCCTTTGTTTCTTGATGAGTCTGGCTAGTGGTTTGTTAATTTTATTTATCTTCTCAAAGAACCAGCTTTTATCTTTGTTGATTTTTTCTATGGTCTCTTTTCCTTCTTTTGCATTTATTTCTGCCATAATTTTTATAATTTCTTCCCTTCTACTGACCCTGATGTTCTTCATTTCTTCCTTTTCTAGTTGCTTTAGGTGTAGAGTTAGGTTATTTAGTTGACTTTTTTCTTGTTTCTTGAGGTAAGCCTGTATTGCTATGAACCTTCCCCTTAGCACTGCTTTTAGAGTGTCCCATAGGATTTGGGTTGTTGTGTTTTCATTTTCATTCTTTTCTATGCATATTTCAGTTTCTTTTTTGATTTCTTATATGATTTGTTGGTTATTCAGAAGCGTGTTGTTTAGTTTCCATATATTGGAATTTTTAGTAGGTTTTTTTTTTTCCCTGTAATTGACATCTAATCTTACTGAGTTGTGATCAGAAAAGATGCTTGGAATGATTTCAATTTTTTTGAATTTACCAAGGCTAAATTTATGGCCTAGGATATGATCTATCCTGGAAAAGGTTTCATGTGTGCTTGAGAAAAGGGTGAAATTCATTTTTTTGAGGTGATATGTCCTATAGATATCAATTAGGTCTAACTGGTCTATTGTGTCATTTAAAGTTGTGTTTCCTTACTAATTTTCTGTTTAGTTGATCTATCCATAGGTGTGAGTGGGGTACTAAAATCTCCCACTATTATTGTGTTACTGTTAATTTCCCTTTTCATGCTTGTTAGCATTTGCCTTACATATTGCGGTGCTCCTATGTTGGGCGAATATATATTTATAATTGTTATATCTTCTTCTTGTATTGATCCTTTGATCACCGTGTAGTGTCCTTGTTTGTCTCTTTTCAAGGCCGTTATTTCAAAGTCTATTTTATCTGATATGAGTATTGCTACTCCTGCTTTCTTTTAATCTCCATTTGTGTAAAATATCTTTTGCCAGCCCTTCACTTTCAGTCTGTATGTGTCCCTAGGTTTGAGGTGGGTCTCTTGTAGACAGTATATGTAGGGGTCTTCTTTTTTGTATCCATTCAGCCAGTCTTTATCTTTTGGTAGGGGCATTCAACCCATTTACATTTAAGGTAATTATTGATAAGTATGATCCCATTGCCATTTACTTTGTTCTTTGGGTTCAAGTTTATACAACTTTTCTGTGTTTCCTGTCTAGAGAAGATTCTTTAGCATTTGTTGAAGAGCTGGTTTGGTGGTGCTGAATTCTCTCAGGTTTTGCTTGTCTGTAAAGCTTTTGATTTCTCCTTCATATTTGAATGAGATCCTTGCTGGGTATAGTAATCTGGGTTGTAGGTTTTTCTCTTTCATCACTTTTAGTATGTCCTGCAATCCCTCCTGGCCTGAAGAATTTCTATTGAAAGATCAGCTGTTATCCTTATGGGAATCTCCTTGTGTGTTATTTGTTGTTTTTCCCTTGCTGATTTTAATATTTTTTCTTTGTGTTTGATCTTTGTTAATTTGATTAATATTTGTCTTGGGATGTTTCACCTTGGGTTTCTCCTGTTTGGGACTCTTTGGGTTTCTTGGAATTGGCTGACTATTTCCTTCCCCATTTTAGGGAAGTTTTCAACTATTATCTCCTCAAGTATTTTCTCATGGCTTTTCTTTTTGTTTTCTTTTTCTTCTGGGACTCCTACGATTCAAATGTTGGGGTGTTTGACATTGTCCCAGAGGTCTCTGAGGTTGTCCTCATTTATTTTAATTCTTTCTTCTTTTTTCCTCTCTCCATTTATTTCCACCATTCTATCTTCTACCTCACTTATGCTATCTTCTGCCTCCGTTATTCTACTGTTGGTTCCCTCCAGAGTGTTTTTTAATCTCATTTATTGCATTATTCACTATTGACTGACTCTTTTTTATTTCTTCTATGTCCTTGCTAAACATTTCTTGCATCTTCTCAATCCTTGTCTCCAGGCTATTTATCTGTAACTCAATTTTGTTTTCAAGATTTTGGATCATTTTTACTATTATTATTCTGAATTCCTTTTCAGGGAGACTCCCTATCTCCTCCTCTTTTGTTTGGTTTGGTGGGCATTTATCCTTTTCCTTTACCTGCTGGGTATTTCTCTGCCTTTTCATCTTGTTTAGATTGCTGTGTTTGGGGTGGCCTTTCTGTATTCTGGCAGTTTTTGGTTCCTCTTTATTGTGGAAGTTCCTCCCTGTGGGTGGGGTTGGACGTAGCTTGTCAAGGTTTCCTGGTTAGGGAAGCTTGTGTCAGTGTTCTGGTGGGTGGAGCTAGATTTCTTCTCTCTCCTTTCTAAGACAACGGGCTGCCTTTCTGGGTGCTTGGTGTCCTCTCCCAGTGTTCAGAAGTTGTTTTGTGGAATTTGCTCAGCGTTCAAATGTTTTTTCAATGAATTTGTGGGGGAGAAAATGGTCTCCCCATCGTATTCCTCTGCCATCTTCTGCATGCTCCTGAGTTTTCTTCATAGTCCAACTCTCACATCCATACATGACTACTGGAAAAAACAACTTTGACTAGATATACCGTTGTTGGCAAGGTAATGTCTTGGCTTTTTAATATGCTGTCTAGGTTGGTCATAACTTTTCTTCCAAGGATCAAGCGTCTTTTCATTTCATGGCAGCAATCACCATCTGCAGTGATTGTGGAGCCCCCCAAAATAAAGTCTGTCACTGTTTCCACTGTTTCCCCATCTATTTGAAATGAAGTGATGTGACCAGATGCCATGATCATAGTTTTCTGAATGTTGAATTTTAAGCCAACTAAATCACTCTCCTCTTTCAATTTCATCAAGTGGCTCTTTATTTCTTCTTCCCTTTCCGCCATAAGGGTGGTGTCATCTGCATATCTGAGGTTATTTTTATTTCTCCTGGCAATCTTGATTCCAGCCTGTGCTTCCTCCAGCCCAGCATTTCTCATATTGTGCTCTGCATATAAGTTAAATAAGCAGGGTGATAACAAACAAGTCTGTTGTTCTATGTCCAGTTCTAACTGTTGCTTCTTCACCTGCATACAGATTAATCAGGAAGCAGGTCAGGTGGTCTGGTATTCCCATCTCTTTCAAAATTTTCCACAATTTGTTGTGATCCACACAGTCAAAGGCTTTGGCATAGTCAATAAAGCAGAAGTAGATATTTTTCTGGAATTCTCTTGCTTTTTTGATGATCCATTAGATGTTGGCAATTAAAACTCTGGTTCCTCTGCCCTCTGCCTTTTCTAAATCTAGCTTGAACATCTGAAAGCTCACAGTTCACGTACTGTTGAGCCTGGCTTGGAGAATTTTGAGCATTATATTGCTAGCGTGTGAGGTGAGTGCAATTGTGCGGTAGTTTGAGCATTCTTTGGCATTGCCTTTCTTAAGGATTCGAATGAAAACTGACTTTTCTGGTCTGGTGGCCACTGCTGAGTTATCCAAACTTGCTTGCATATTGAGTGTAGCACTTTCACAGCATCATCTTTTAAGATTTGAAATAGGTCAACTGGAATTTCATCACTTCCACTAGCTTTGTTCATAGTGATACTTGCTAAGGCCCAGTTGACTTTGCATTCCAGGATGTCTGGCTCTAGATGAGTGATCACAACATCGTGATTATCTGCATCATGAAGATCTTTTTTATATAGTTCTTCTGTGTATTCTTGCCACCTATTCTTAATATCTTCTGCTTCTGTTAGGTACACACCATTTCTGTCTTTTATTGAGCCCATCTTTGCATAAAATGATCCCTTGGTATCTTTAATTTTCTTGAAGAGATCTCTAGTCTTTCCCATTCTATTGTTTTTCTCTATTTCTTTGCACTGATCACTGAGGAAGGCTTTCTTATCTCTCTATGCTATTCTTTGGAACTTCTCATTCAAATGGATATATCTTTCCCTTTCTCCTTTGTCTTTCACATCTCTTCTTTTCTCAGCTATTTGTAAGGTCTCCTCAGACAACTATTTTGCATTACTTTTTCCTTGGGGATGGTGTTGATCCCTGCCTCCTCTACAGTGTCATGAACCTGCTTCCATAGTTCTTCAGGCACTCTATCAGATCTAATACCTTGAATCTATTTCTCACTTCCACTATATAATCATAAGGGATTTTATATATGTCAGACCTGAATGGTCTAGTGGTTTTCCCTACTTTCTTCAGTTTAAGTCTGAATTTGGCAGTAAGGACTTCATTATCTGAGCCACAGTCAGCTCCCGGTCTTGTTTTTGCTGACTGTATAGAGCTTCTCCATCTCTGGCTGCAAAGAATATAATCAATCTGATTTTGCTGTTGATCATCTGGTGATGTTCATGTGTAGAGTCTTCTCTTGTGTTGTTAGAAGAGGGTGTTTGCTATGAACAGTGTGTTCTCTTGGCAAAACTCTATTAGCCTTTGTCCTGCTTCATTCTGTACTCTAAGGCCAAATTTGCCTGTAACTCAAGGTATTTCTTGACTTCCCATTTTTGCATTCTAGTCCCCTATAATGAAAAGTACATCTTTTTTTGGTTGTTAATTCTAGAAGGTCTTTAGGTCTTCATAGAACTGTTCAACTTCAGCTTCTTCAGCATTACTGGTTGGGGCATAGACTTGGATTACTTTGATGTTGAATAGTTTGCCTGGACACGAATAGAGATCATTCTGTCATTTTTGAAACTGCATTTTGGGCTCTTTTGTTGAGTATGATGGCTACTCCATTTCTTCTAAGGGATTCTTGCCCACAGGATTAGATATAATGGGTTATATCTGTGTCACTGGTTTAGCCGAAAGCATAGTTCAACAAATAATTTTAACACGTGTATACAAAGTCAAATAAGGCACATTTCCTGCCATAAGGTGTAAAAAAAAAACCACATGAATTAACAAATATAATAAATGAGATACATAATAAAATGCAATATGCTTAGCAACATATCATCTTATTCCTCTTTACCTCTGTCTCAATTTCTAACAATGTCTTGTATATAACATATGCTTAATAAAGATTTATGAAATTGAACTAAATTCAATTTTCCAAAGTAGAAGGCATGGATTCAAATTCTACTTTGGAATAGATATTCTTTGTCCAATAAAGACTTGCTGTAGGGTATGTGGAACAATGGAAGCTGGTAAACATTAATTTCAAGTGCTAGGTCAAAATAACATTGAAAAAAAAATGATCATTTTAGCCCTATGTGCAAACTGCTACACTAAAATGGAAATTGAAAAATAAGGTAATAAGTAGTTACGATGCAAAGTTTCAAGTAAGATATATGTTAATATATCACAGCATCACCAAAACTAAGTTTTCTCACCTCCACCATTTTAAAAACAAATTTTCTTGGATTAAAGACAAATAGGAAATCTTCCACATTTCAGAGCCAGTTACCTTTGAAAATTCTGGAAACTCTTTCTTTCCTTTAATTTGGCTGTCCTGGCATGGCTTGCAGGAACCTAGTTCCTCAACCAGGGATCAAACCCAGGCTGTGAGACTGAAAGTGCTCAGTCCTAACCCCTGGACTACCAGGGAATTACTGGAAATTATTTCTTTTATTCATTGATCATGTAATGGGCTCGTTACCACAGGTTACCATGTGACACAAGAAGGAAAATGGAGGCTCACAGTTCAGTATTCAATTTCTAAATTTGTTTTAATGTAAAGTGATGGATGGTAGAGAGGTATCTTGAATGTTCTCCAACTTCAGTACTTATTTTAACCTATAAATTTGTGAGGTACAGGGCTGAATTAAACCCTTTAGAGGCATTTAGCCCTGAAAAGATTACAGTGACTCCACTTTATATATAATATAAAATTTAAAATACTACAATTCATTGAACTGTACATTAAAAAGTCAGTTTTACTACCTGATAGCTTGAAAAATAATGAATGATGTAGTATCAACTAACTCAAGACATTCTATTTTTCCCAAAGTGACTATCTGGATGTCTTATATAAAGTGATAAAACCAAGTTCTGCCACCCTGAAATTTGTGACCCAGGTTTATAAGCATGTACTCAGACTACATATTAGCACTTTGTAAGAAGACACTCACATTGCATCCTCTACATTTAGAATCCTAAAGACAATATTTCTTTAGTGCAATTCAGAGGTCAGGAACATCCAAAAATAAGCTTGCTTCGAGCAAATGTGTGAAAGATATAGGTCTTATACTGTCTACCAATACAGGCTTTCTGAGATGCAGAGAAGCCAGGTGCTGACATAGTGTGATTTGAGGGGTACTTTGCCAACATCCGCTGGATCATAGAGAAAGCAAGAGAGTTTCAGAAAAACATCTATTTCTGCTTCATTGACTATGCCAAGGCCTTTGACTGTGTGGATCACAATAAACTGTGGACAATTCTGAAAGAGATGGGAATACCAGACCACCTGACCTGCCTCTTGAGAAACCTGTATGCAGGTCAGGAAGCAACAGTTAGAACTGGACATGGAACAACAGACTGGTTCCAAATAGGAAAAGAAGTACATCAAGGTTTTGTATTGTCACCCTGCTTATTTAACTTATATGCAGAGTACATCATGAGGAATGCTGGGCTGGAAGAAGCACAAGCTGGAATTAAGATTGCTGGGAGAAATATCAATAACCTCAGATATGCAGATGACACCATCCTTATGGCAGAAAGTGAAGAGGAACTCAAAAGCCTCTTGATGAAAGTGAAAGAGGAGAGTGAAAAGGTTGGCTTGAAGCTCAACATTCAGAAAACAAAGATCATGGCATCTGGTTCCATCACTTCATGGGAAATAGATGGGGAAACAGTGGAAACTGTGGCAGACTTTATTTTTGGGGGCTCCAAAATCACTGCAGATGCTGATTGCAGCCATGAAATTAAAAGATGCTTACTTCTTGGAAGGAAAGTTATGACCAACCTAGATAGCATATTAAAAAGCAGAGACATTACTTTGCCAACCAAGGTCCATCTAGTCAAGGCTATGGTTTTTCCAGTGGTCATGTATGGATGTGAGAGTTGGACTGTGAAGAAAGCTGATTGCCGAAGAATCGATGCTTTTGAACTGTGGTTCTGGAGAAGACTCTTGAGAAGCCCTTGGACTGCAAGGAGAGCCAGCCAGTCCATTCTAAGGGAGATTGATCCTGGGTGTTCATTGGAAGGACTGATGTTAAAGCTGAAACTCCAATACTTTGGCCACCTCATGCGAAGAGTTGACTCACTGGAAAAGACTCTGATGCTGGGAGGGATTGGGGGCAGGAGAAGAAGGGGACGACAGAGAATGAGATGGTTGGATGGCATCATCTACTCGATTGACATGAGTTTGAGTGAACTCCGGGAGTTGGTGATGAACAGGGAGGCCTGGCATGCTGTGATTCATGTGTTCGCAAAGAGTCGGACACGACTGAGTGACTGAACTGAACTTGGGGCAATCTGATCTTACTGACCTGTATTACTCACCGTGTACTCAATCCTCATGGCTCTTCTTAAGGAGAAATGAACTGCTTATCTGGATTGAGGCATTCTGTTATATCAGAGAAATAACATTTGCAGGAATTTGTTTATTAAACTAAAGTACATTCTTTTGCCACCCAGTCAAGATCAATTCAACCATATGTACAAGACTGTTCAACTACGATGGAGCAGGGATGGGGATGAGAGAAAAGAAAACTGAAATGTGGTTCATGTTTTAATTCTGTTTCAACATGTTTTTTAGTTATGCTTAGGTATAGCCTGCATTTTATAATATCAAGCTATTTTTAGAGGATGGTGTAGATCATAAAAGAAATACTCTAGCATGCGTCAACTCACTCACAGACGAGCCAGTGCATGGATGGCCGATTACAGATGGCAAAGAACAGGAGAGCAAAAGAAGAGCTTGAAAGGCACTCTATTTAGGAAAGAACTGGTCAGCAAAGAGGTGAAAGAAGTGAAGGGGCAGTTAATGCTGCAGGAGCTGATTAATTTTTCTGTCGTGGGGGTTGAGTGAATGAGATAGATTCTTCCTTGACTTTCAGACAAGGAAAGACTGGTCCAGGAAACAGAGCCAAGTGCCAAAACATACATGAAGCAGTCAAGATGCTTCTTCTAGGGTAGCTAGCTTTATGTGGAAGGTGGGGAGATACGCAGGGGTTTAACTCTGGATAGAACTGTTAGAAAGCTAACTCAATAGGCAATAAATGAAAACAGCCCAAATATTTATCAGTAGATGAATGAATAAACAAATTATGACATATACATGTAATGGGATATGATTCAGACATTAAGAAAGGAACAAAGTACTGATACATGCTACAACCTGGATGAACCTTGAAAACATTAAGTTTAGTAAAAGAAGCCAGATGTGAAAGGTCACATATTGTATAATTCTGTTTATATGAAATGTCTAGAGTAGGAAAATCCATAAGAACATAAACCAGGGGCTGGGGAAGGGGAATTTGGAAGTAACTACTTCATGGGTAGACGTTTCCTTTTGGGGTGATGAAAAATTTTGGAACTAGACAATGATAATGCGTGTACAATATTGTGAACCACTGAACTGTTCACTTTAAATAGTTACTTTTCTGTGAAATTCATCTCAATAAAAAAAAATTAGGTTTTATTCAAATCAAAGGACCTCTACCTTTCAATACTCAAGGTCACTTAGTTCTTTAAAAAAAATAAATAAAGCTTGAGTGACATAAAAATTAGAAAATAATAGCATTTAAAGATTAATGAGAACAGAGGCTAATTAGTTTTAAGTCTATTTCTATATGCTTTTATTTACTTATATGTTTAACAAAGAATAAACAAAAATATGTATAACAAATAGTGATATTCAAAATATTTAACAAGTTGTACAGCATGGACATTGACCAATAAGGTACAATGCCAACTGTCAACAACCAACAGACAAATATTTCCCTCATTTTATCTCTAATGACCAAATGTGATGGTTAATTTTATGTGTCAACCTGATGGGGTCACCAGGTACCCAGATATCTGGTTAAATATTGTTTCTGGGTGTGTCTGTGAAGGTGTTTCCTGATAAGATTAGCATTTGAACCGGTAGAATGAGTAAAACAGATTGCCCTCCCCAATGTGGGTGGGCATCATCCAATCTGTTGGATGAGAAATAGAGCAAAAGGTACAGGAAAGGAACATTTGTCCCATCTCTGCCTGACTGCATGAGCTGAAATATGGGTCTTCTGCCCTTAGACTAGGAATTACATCATTGTTTCCCCTGGTTCTCAAGCCTTCAAACCCTGACTGAATCACACCACTGGCTTTCCTGGGTTTCTATAGCTTGCAAACGATAGACTATGGAACTTCTCACCCTCCATAATCCCAAGAGCCAATTCCTCAAAATAAATCTCATTCTATATATCTATATATATCCTATTGGTTCTGTTTCACTGGAAAACCCCGACTAATACACCAAACTACTGGGAAGCTTAGCTGAGCAAACAATGAAGCTATAACCAAGGCTCTATCACATCCCCTAAGACACTGCATCTAATTTACACACCTAGTACCCAGAAGAAAATAAACACCTTCATGAGCACTGGTATTGAAAGCCATATCATATATGTTTGTAAAGTATTACGGGCTGAATATTTGTGTCCCCTAAAAGTTCATATGTTGAAGCCCTAATCTCCACTGTAATAGTGTTTGGAGATGGGCCCTTTGGGAGGTAATTAGAGTAATTAGGAGGTAATTAGATGAGGTCATGAGGGCAGGTCCTTGATCTGATGGGGTTACACCCTTATAAGAGACATCAAGGACTTCCCTGGTGGTGCAGTGTTCTGAACTTTAGGAATGAAATGTCCTAAATGAAACTTTAGGTCCGTGCTCCCAATGCAGGGGCCTGGGTTCCACCCCTGGTCAGGGAACTAGATCCCACATGCCACAACTAAGATCTGAGGCAGTCAAATAAATTAAATAAATAAAATTTTTAAAAAGAGACATCAGAGAAGTTGCCCTCCCCTCCACCACACAACTCTTAACATTGAGAGATCATGTGAGCACACAGTGAGAGGGTAACTGCATGGCATCAGAACAAAACCTACCTTGCCAGTATCTTGATGGTAGACTTTCCAGCCTCCAGAACTATAAGGAGGAAAAAAATTTCTGTTTTTAAAGTCACCAAGTCTATTGTGCTTTGTTATGGCAGCCTGAATGAAGTAAGACATAAGAGTTCCAATTTTTAAACTTTTCTCACCTGTATGAGGTCTTTATATTCCCTGTTTGAAGAAGTCAAAGAAGGATTTATAACCCTATCCTGATGGAATTCTGTGTATGGGTCATTTTCTACATTATTTTCTTGGTTAGTCTGAATATTAAGTACCCTAATGTGGAACAAGTACAACAAATCCTTTAGCATTTATCAAAAGAATGATGAGACGATAAAGTCAAAGTGATTTTCTCATTCCACGTATCAGCAACTTTAAGTGAATATATACTTATTATTGACAAGTTGTAAATTATATAAGGGTTTATTTTTTCATTCCTAAAGTTTGGAACACTGAGATCTTTATTTTTCCAGTGAATTGCTTTGAACAAGCTTGCTTTGACCTTTCTAACTTACTAGTGAATAGTTTCTTGCTTGGCTTAAATGTTTCAGTTCAGTCAGTTCAGTTCAGTCACTCAGTCATGTCCGACTCTCCGCGACCCCATGAATCACAGCACGCCAAGCCTCCCTGTCCATCACCAACTCCCGGAGTTCACTCAAACTCATGTCCACAGAGTCGGTGATGCCATCCAGCCATCTCATTCTCTGTCATCCCCTTCTCCTCCCGCCCCCAACCTTTCCCAGCATCAGAGTCTTTTCCAGTGAGTCAACTCGTCGCATGAGGTGGCCAAAGTATTGCAGTTTCAGCTTTAGCATCAGTCCTTCCAATGAACGCCCAGGATTGATCTCCTTTAGAATGGACTGGTTGGATCTCCTTGCAGTCCAAGGGACTCTCAAGAGTCTTCTCCAGCACCACAGTTCAAAAGCATCGATTCTTCGGTGATCAGCTTTCTTCACAGTCCAACTCTCACATCCATACATGACCACGGGAAAAACCATTGCCTTGACTAGACGGACCTTGGTTGGCAAAGTAATGTCTCTGCTTTTCAATATACTATCAAGGTTGGTCATAACTTTCCTTCCAAGGAGCAAGCGTCTTTTAATTTCATGGCTGCAATCAAAATCTGCAGTGATTTTGGAGCCCAAAAAAATAAAGTCTGACACTGTTTCCACTGTTTCCCCATCTATTTCCCATGAAGTGATGGGACCAGATGCCATGATCTCAGTTACCTAGTGCTTTTCCTTACATGGTTTGCAACAGGGAAAATCATTAGGCTGCATGTCATGCCCCACTTTCTGTTGTGAGATTCAGTCAACAAATGACAGGAAAGGGCATCCACAGACCTTTGGAATTGAAACATGTCGACATACCACATAAAGGTGAAGTGATAGATCTGGGTGCCTTTTTATCATCTTTTCATCTGTTCTTGAACTGTTCTCAGACAATATACATTTATGCTCTGATTCCTATGATTAAGGAATCAAGATGATATCAACTGGTATCAAGATGATCTGCTTTGTAGCTGTCTGACCAGGGAAACGCTAATTCTATTCAATCTGTAGCTCATAAAATAACTTTCCATAAAAATAAAAGAATGAAAGCCTTTATGGTTGATTTGTCTCTTACATCTTTAAGACCTAATTCCACTTCTATAAAGAGGAAAGCAAAATTTTGACTAAAATCTGTGAAAGGCAGACTTGCTACATTTAAAACAAGGTTCCTTTTGTATAGATTTTTGAAATTAGCTTTCATCTAAAGTGCCTTGAATTGACTATTCACTTTTCTAATAATGTTTCAGAAATCATTCACTTTTTATTTTAAAATAGTATTCATGTGGTATAATGTAGTAGGAAATATAATCAAATGGCTTTTTCTTTGTGTGTGTGTCCATTCAGTAAATGTTTACAATCTAGAAAAACAAGTTGGAGGGTATGAGTGGTGAGCTGATTTAGGAGAAGAGATTGGGAGGTTCTCCATGCTAAGTAGTAGATATTCAACCCCAGAGCAGCAGTTAATGATATGGTAAAATCCGTGGAGAAGGTCACATAGAAAATGAAATAAAATGAGAAGATCCATCCAGATGAAATTAATATAAAGAATAATACACACAAATAGAAGTAATTAGTGGACTTTGATGGTCACTGAAATGCATGAATTCAGAGGAACATTTTCTCTTGCATTTGGATTCCCCATCACCTTTCCAATTGTGTGGCTTTCAGTTAGTGTATTTATCTTTATGGACACAACTATGAGCACACTGTTCTTTTTGGTAATTATAAATTATTATAAAAATTAAAAATAAATATGGATTCAAAAAATAACTTTTTTAAAAGGACACTTTTTTATAAAGTGTCTCAACCACCCGGGCACTGGTTTTGAAAAGATGTAAGGAGAGCTGGCTTTGAAATCAGAGAGATAAGCTGTGGGACTCAGGTAAGTCTCTATTCTGTTTCTTTATCTGTACAATGGGGATATAATGGCATCTATCTTTTAGATGTCAAAAGTGTAGTACAAATAAATTCATGTAAAATACTTAGCATGTACTAAGCATTACATAAATAGTCTTTCCAAATGCCTTATTTTAGCTCTATTCTATTATAAACATCATTGAAGAATCTCAGTAATAGCGTTGTATTCTTTTACTATACTTGCTGTAGCTTTCACACTTTTTTTGCTGCTCCGCTTCCTTATTATTCCTGTTCATCCTCTTCATTCTTTTAACGTATTATTTCTTGCCTAGTTTTATTTGCCAATGGCACTTTTATCTTCAGGGACTTCTGCTTCCTTTCTAGTCTACCTTTTTCTTCATCCCCTTTCCTACTATCGCTAGGCTTTCATCTGCTTTCACTCAAATCTGCATTCTTTTAGGACTTACAGCCTCTGAGGCATGTTTAGTGTTTGACAGATTCTTGTTCAGCAAAGCCCTTCAGAGGAAAAGTAACATATAAATGAGGTGAGACTGGGACATTACTTTAGTGATGTGACTAGATTTTTTTTTCAATACACATGCTAGAACTTATATTTTCAAGTAAGTGTTGTTATAGTCAAAGTAGTCACTGTGGGAATTCATTTGTCTATAATGATATAATTTTATTAATAACATGGGTCTCAGGCAGTAAGTGTATTGTGATCTGGAAAGTTTATTGTATCGCCCAATTCAGAGGCAGCCTTTCAACCTTCACACTCCATCAACTGCCTCATGGTTCCACTTCCCAAATTTTCCATCACAGTGGCCAGTCATTATAATCACCCTCTCACATTTAAGCTCAACTATATTCCTCCTTCGGGAGAAGGCAATGGCACCCATCTCCAGTACTCTTGCCTGGAAAATCCCATGGATGGAGGAGCCTGGTGGGCTGCAGTCCATGGGGTCGCAAAGAGTCGGACATGACTGGATGACTTCACTTTCATTTTTCACTTTCAAGCATTGGAGAAGGAAATGGCAACCCACTCCAGTGTTCTTGCCTGGAGAATCCCAGGGACAGTGGAGCCTGGTAGGCTGCAGTCTATGGGGTCGCACAGAGTCAGACACGACTGAAGCGACTTAGCAGCAGCAGAAGCAACATACTCCTCCTTGCTACATCTTACATACTTGGAAAAAAATCCCAACTCCAGTTAAATCTAACTTTCTGCAACTTCAAATAGAACCTTAATGTTTTTCAAGAATCATATTACATTTCCCAAGTTCATTCATTCTCCCACTCTCATAAATTGCTATTTCATATTTCTACTCTCCTCAAACTTTGAAAATTTCCTCCTCCCATTGTTACGTTCACCTGAAAGAAAATGGAAAATAGAAAACTCCCACAATCCATGCCACTGCATGGACCCAACTACATACCACAGAGCTTTTCCTGTTTGCCCATGTTCTTATCTAGCACCAACTCTTCTACTTGCCCACTAGATCCCATCCCCACTCACCTACTCAAGGACATCACCCTGCAATTCATGCCTCTTTTTCCTGTATCACCCATTTTCTACTTTCTACTGTATCATTGCCATAAGCATTTAAGAAATACTGTTATTTCTCTCATTTGTAAAATGAGAGATCTTATTCTGTCTCCCTCTAGCAACTTCTCCACTCATTTTTATTCTCTACTTTATAGCAAACCACCTCCTAAATAGAAACTGTCCATACTGCCATTCTCTGTTGAGCCCATTGCAGTCAGGCTTTTGCCACCATTGTTCCACAAAAAGTTCTTTCAGGATCACCAATGGTCTTTGCATTGATAAATTCAGTGTTCAATTCTTAGTTCCAACCTTATCTGACTTATTAGCAGTAATGGGTATAGTTGATCACTCTCTCTTGCTTGGCTTCCAGGACCTCACACTCTTCTAATCATTAACCTCTTTTTATGTCATTTACCAATTCCTCTTATTAACCCAACTTCTAGAGAGCTTGAGGTCAATCCTTGGTCTTAGTCACTCCTCCATTTATTGAACCCTGAGGCACTTTTTGGTAATCTCATCCATTATTTAAATAGTTTTTGTATGCTGATGTATATCAAATCATCCAATCGGACTTCTCCCCTTTCAGACCTACTCATATAACTGTTTACCCACTGTCTCTATTAGGGTGTCTAACAGGCTTCACATCCTTCAGTTCAGTTCAGTTCAGTTGCTCAGTCGTGTCCGACTCTTTGCAACCCCATGAATCACAGCACGCCAGGCCTCCCTGTCTATCACCAACTCCCGGAGTTCACCCAAACTCATGTCCATCGAGTCGGTGATGCCATCCAACGATCTCATTCTCTGTCATCCCTTTCTCCTCCTGCCCCTAATCCCTCCCAGCATCAGAGTCTTTTCCAGTGAGTCACCCTTAACAGACCTCAAATCAAATTCCTGTTATTGTCCCTCAAACCTGTTCCCACATTTTCCCCTTATCTTAGAAAAGAGCAACTCCATCTTTCCAATTGTCGAAGCTGAAGATCTGTCATTCTTCTCCTTTCCCCATGACCCACATCTTATTCATTTACTAGTCCTGTCAACAGTACTTTCAAAATATATCTGGAATGCAAACATTTCTCACCACCTCTACCACCACCATCCTGGTCTAAACTATTACTGTTTTTTTCTGGATTACTACTATAGTCTTTCCCTGCTTCCACTTTTGCTCACCTCCCTGCAGTGTCTAGTCGCAAAACAGCAGCCAGAGCAATCATGTTAAATACAAGTCAGATCACCTAACTTGTTTTGTCAAACACGGTAATTTCTCAGAGTTAAATTCAAAGCTGTTACCCATAAGCCTTACTAGATCTGATTGCCCTTTTCCCCTCTGAATTCATTCTAGCCCCTCACCCTCTTGCTCACTTCAGGTCAGCCACATGGGTCTCTTATTTCTGAAACCCTCCAGTCATTTTTCCTCCTTCACATTCTGGTCTCTCTACTCATAATATTCTTCCCACAGACATCCACGTGACTCACTCCCTCACTTCATTCAAGTCTTTCAATGTTGCTTTCTCTGACTATCCTATAGGATAGTCACCCTTTCAATTGTACTTTTTCTGAATTATTGTTTTCTTTATCACCATTTCACATATATTTTACTTATGTTGTTAAATATCTGTCCCCTCCTCCCAATCATAATGTAAGTTCATGAGGCATAAATTTTGGTTTATTTGTTCAACCAAACAATTTCAGTTGATTTTGGTTGATTTAGACCTAGAATGGAGCTGAGCACATAATATGTGCTCAATGCATTATGTTGCATAAACAGTTTCTGGCTTAAAGGCCCACAGCAGACAACCACTCACATTCTGTAATATGGCATACTTATCTGGGGATTCTAGGAGCAATAATGCTGATTTTAAATAATAAACAAATAACTTGGAAGCAAGGTAAAGGAAATAACAAAATGGAATTCCAAAGAGAATGAAATTGCAAACATGAGAAGTTGAGGAACAAAGGGAAGAATAAGGCAGTAAGAGGTGAACAGCATGAGCCTTTTGACAAGGATGCCCCTAACGCCATAATTGGACACGACTGAGCGACTGAACTGAACTGAACTGAACTGAACACCATCATCACGCCCCTAAGACCCCTAGGTCTGTGGTGTATTTTCTTAATGTCCACCTGCACTTAAGTGAATGTGGTCCAGTTCAACAGTTGAGTAGGACCAGGAATGTAGGACCACATCTTAAGTTAGAAGATGTCTTAGAACATATCACAGCATCCACTTGGATATGAGAATTTCCTACTATTAATTGCATTGGGATACAGACTCTCCTACCGTGCAATGTAGTAGTTGTGAAAGAACTACTGAAAGAGTTACAGAGGATATAGAGGGTCTTTTATGATACCATTGTACAGTGAGTGGAGAAATCGCACCACTTTGGATTTTTCTTTAAATTCAAATCCTTGGAAGTCTATTAAAATCTCCATTTGCAGGAAGAATAATAATTAGGAACCCAATTGGATATCACCAAGTACAAATCTGATGATGAAGGAGGTGGTATTTGATTGATGTGTGAGTACAGGCTAAACAACAATCTGTCTTCTGCCAACTGAGTGGTGAGTACAGCCAGCTTGTTCTGTATGACTCAATTTTAGCCTCACACTACTAGATTCCTTCAGTGCCTAACACCTCATCTTCTGTCTCTGGGTGAGTGGTAGCAATCCTCAAGAATCTTAGATTCTGGGCAAAATGTCCAACATCATTGCAGTGGAAAGTAGGGAGGTAGGGGACCAAAAACCCTGTTCACTTGATGAGACTAATAAACTCATTCAAGCCAGGTATTGTGGATACAGCAATGAATGATATACAACCGCTGCACTCAAGAGCTCAAACTCTCATAGGGATTGGAGTAGGGAGATATAGTCATATAAATAAGCCATAATATAATGTGTTAGGCTTCCCTGGTGGCTCAGACAGTGAAGAATCCACCTGCAATGCGGGAGACCCGGGTTCAATCCTTGGGTTGGAAAGATCCCCTGGAGAAGGGAATGGCAACCCACTCCAGTATTCTTGCCTGGGAAATCCCATGGACAGAGGAGCCTGGTGGGCCACTGTCCATGGGGTTGCAAAGAGTTGAGACACGACTGAGCGACTAATACATAATGTGTTAAGGGCATTGTAAAAGTAAAAGATGCTGTAAAAGAATATTAAGGAAGGAAATCTAGATTGAGTGGGACCAAATAAATCTTTCAGGAGGTGATGCTTGAACCAAGGCCCAAAGAATAAGTAGGAAAATACTATAATAGGAGAAGGGGCATTTTTGGCAGAGAAGATTATGAGCAAAGGAATGAAGGTGAATCATGGCATGGTGTGTTCTGAGGAACTATAAACCATTCATGGTTGCTGATTAATGAATTTTGAGTTAGTCAGTGGTGGGTCATGAAGCTGGAGAAGCAAGGGAGAGCCAGATCTTGGAGGCCCTCTGTCCCAACTTAAGAACTTCCCCCTATAAAAATGGGTGCGGGAGAACAGGGGGCAGTGGATATGAGCATGGAAATAACATAGTCAGCGTTTCAGAAACTTTCCCCTCACTGCAAAACATAGGTTGTATTGAAAGATGGCAAGATTGGAGACAGGAAAAACAGCAGGGAAATAGTTACTGCGACTCAGGAGAAATGATGGTATTGAAACTAGGAAGATGAGAATGAGGATGGAGAGAAGAGTTGAAGAAAAAAGCCAAAGTTAAAATAAGTAGGTCTTATGTTAACCAGGGGGAAAGGGAGGAGGGATAAATTGAGAGACTGAAGTTGATTTCTACACACTACTGTATATATAGGGTTGGACAAAGGAGTCCAGAAAAACCCGAATGAACTTTTTGGCCAACCCAATAAAATACCTACTGTCTAGCGCAGGGGACTCTACGCAATACTCTGTAATGACCTATATGGGAAAGAATCTTTAAAAAGAGTGGATATGTGTATATGTATCACTGATTCACTTTGCTATACAGTAAAAACTAACACAATGTTGTTAATCAGCTATACTCCAATAAAAAATTTTTAAAAATGAGTAGGTCGCCAATGACTGACTGGATGTTGGGATGAGAAAAAAAGGAAGAAGCAAGGATAATTTCTAACTTGGGCATCTGCATGGAAGGGGGGTATCATACTTTCAAACAGGAAGTAAAGGAAGAGGAGCCACTTATGAGAGAAGGTACTGAGAATTACTGGACTGGCATTAGTGGCTTGAGAGGTGGCTTGCCACCTCTTAATTTGTTAGAGCAGCTGAACTTAGGGGTCAATGGAAGCTGAAAGTTGAATGTAAAGCTAAATTGCAAAAGTCAAAGAGGGGCTAGGTATTAAAATATGGAACACAGTTCTAGGAATCAAAGACCAGAGCTGTGAACCCAGTAGATGGCACGTAAGTGAGGCAAGGTACATAAAATTGCACTCTGTGACTTATAAAGCACTAAGTTAAACCGGCTGAGGTTAAAGAACCAGGAACTGAATGGTCAGTGATATGTGCTTTGAAACCTCTTTGTAAGCATGTTTTCAGCTATATGGAACAGAAAATCCTACCCCAAAAGGTGTAAATTGTGAAGACAATGTTTTAACTCACAGAACAAGAAGTGTCAAGGTTGAGTGGCTCCAGGGTTTTGTTTTGTCTTCAGTGTTTCAAAGAAGAATTCAAAGACAAGTTTCATCCTATCTTTCTGCTCTGTCATCCTCAAACTGTCAGTTTTCTACTCATTTATTCTTCTCACTATCATAAGATGATTATTATAGTTGCAGACATAATATCTAGATGTAACCATGACCAGTGGAAGCAGAGACCATATGTTCTTGAGGCTATCTTTCTTAAGTAAGGAAACTACTTCCAGAAAGCCCCAATGAAACATCCTCTCATATCTGGTTGATGAGAATCGAGTAATATATCCATACTTCAAACACTGGCAAGGAAAAGGAATTTATTATGATTGATTTAGACTAATCAGGATTCATAACCTCAGCAGGTGATATGATGGTGGAGATGGTTTCATGGATGTATACATATGTCAAAACATAATAAATTGCACATCTTAAATATGTGCATTTATAAAATAAATATATAAATATTGTGATTGTTCTTCAATAAAATATTTGAAAAATATTCCTCTTGTCAAAAAGTGAAGAAATGGCATACAATGTTTGCAATATTTCTAACCTCGAAGGCTGGAAATGCACACTCATAGATTAGAAATTCAGAAAAGACTTGAGTATAGAAACCTCCTTCAGTTCAGTTCAGTTCAGTCACTCAGTCATGTTCGACTCTTTGCGACCCCATGGACTGCAGCACGCCAGGCCTCCCTGTCGACCACCAACTCCCGGAGTTTACTCAAAGTCATGTCCATTGAGTCGGTGATACCATCCAACTATCTGATCCTCTGTCATCCCCTTTTCCCCACCTTCAATCTTTCCCAACATCAGGGTCTTTTCAAATGAGTCAGTGTTTCGCATCAAGTGGCCAAAGTATTGGAGTTTCAGCTTCAACATCAGTCCTTCCAATGAATATTTGGGACTGATCTCCTTAAGGATGGACTGGTTGGATCTCCTCGCAGTCCAAGAGACTCTCAAGAGTCTTCTCCAACACCATAGTTCAGAAACATCGATTTTTTGGTGCTCAGCTTTCTTTATATTCCAACTCTCACATCAATAAATGACCACTGGAAAAAACATAGCGCTGACTAGACAGACCTTTGTTGGTAGACTAACATCTCTGCTTTTTAATATGCTGTCTAGGTTGGTCATAACTTTTCTTCCAAGGAGTAAGCATCTTTTCATTTCATGGCTCCAATCAGCATCTGCAGTGATTTTGAAGCCCCGAAAAATAAAGTCTGACACTGTTTCCACTGTTTCCCCATCTATTTCCCATGAAGTGATGGGACCAGATGCCATGATCTTTGTTTTCTGAATGTTGAGCTTCAAGCCAACCTTTTCACTCTCCTCTTTCACTTTCATCAAGAGGCTTTTTAGTTCCTCTTCACTTTCTGCCATAAGGGTGGTGTCATCTGCATATCTGAGGTTATTGATATTTCTCCTGGCAATCTTGATTCCAGCTTGTGCTTCCTCCAACCCAGCATTCCTCATGATGTACTCTGCATAGAAGTTAAGTAAGCAGAGTGACAGTATACAGCCTTGACGTACTCCTTTTCCTATTTGGAACCAGTCTGTTGTTCCATGTCCAGTTCTAACTGTTGCTTCCTGACCTGCATACAGGTTTCTCAAGAGACAGGTCAGGTGGTCTGGGATTCCCATCTCTTTCAGAATTGTCCACATTTTCTTGTGATCCACACAGTCAAAGGCTTTGGCAGAGTCAATGAAGCAGAAATCGATGTTTTTCTGGAACTCTCTTGCTTTTTCCATGATCCAGTGGATGTAGGCAATTTGATCTCTGGTGTCTCTGCCTTTTCTAAAACCTGCTTGAACATCTGGGAGTTCACGGTTCATGTCTTGCTGAAGCCTGGCTTGGAGAATTTTGAACATGACTTTACTAGTGTGTGAGATGAGTGCAATTGTGTGATAGTTTGAGCATTCCTTGCCATTGCCTTTCTTTGGGATTGGAATGAAAACTGACCTTTTGCAGTCAGGCCACTGCTTAGTTTTCCAAATTTGCTGGCATATTGAGTGCAGCACTTTCACAGCATCTTCTTTCAGGATTTGAAATAGCTCAACTGGAATTCCATCACCTCCACTAGCTTTGTTCGTAGTGAGGCTTTCTAAGGCCCACTTGACTTCACATTCCAGGATGTCTGGCTCTAGGTGAGTGATCACACCATCGTGATTATCTTAGCCTTGAAGATCTTTTTTGTACAGTTCTTCTGTGTATTCTTGCTACCTCTTCTTAATATCTTCTGCTTCTGTTAGGTCCATACCATTTCTGCCCTTTATCGAGCCCATCTTTGCATGAAATATTCCCTTTGTATCTCTCATTTTCTTGAAGAGATCTCTTGTCTTTCCTGTTCTGTTGTTTTCCTCTATTTCTTTGCATTGATCACTGAGGAAGGCTTTCTTATCTCTCCTTGCTATTCTTTGGAACTCTGCATTCAGATGCTTATATCTTTCCTTTTCTCCTTTGCTTTTCACTTCTCTTCTTTTCACAGCTGTTTGTAAGGCTTCCGCAGACAGCCTATTTGCTTTTTTGCATTTCTTTTCCATGGGGATGGTCTTGATCCCTGTCGATATTATTTGGCCACAAAAAAGAATGAAGTTCTGATATGTGTTACAGTGATGATTGACCTTGGAAAGATGCTAAAGGAAAGAAGCCAGTCACAAAAACCCCACATATTATATGATTCCATTTATATGAAATGTCCAGAATAGGTAAATCTGTAGGCACAAAAGGTATATTAACAGTTATAAGGCACTGACAGGAAAAGGGGATATTATGGAGTGACTGCTAGTGGGACAAGGTTTGTTTTGAGGATGATGAAATTGTTCTAAAAATTACATAATGGTAATGATTGTACAACTCTGTAAATATACTGAAACCACTGAATTAAACACCTTAAAAGGGCAAATTTTATTGTATGCAAATTATATCTCAAAGATAACATTAAAAATGTAATGTCAGCTACCTTTGCTCTTAAGTTCAAATTGTTTCTCTGCACTGTGTGCAATATCTGGATAACATGCTGATGATAGTTATCTGTCTTGAATTTTAAAAAATGAAACTATACGAAATGTCTGTGTTGCTTAATGCTCTGTTGAGATATGGAATATGATTATTCCACTTCCTCAAGTAAATTTTCCCCTCTTTATTTGCATGTGTGTGTGTGTGTGTATGTATATATAACATGATGAAAAAATTTAAAAATCATAAATAAATAATATGGTTGGGTTGCTATTTTCTTCTGCAGGAGATGCTCCCAACCCACGGATTGAACCCATATCTACTATGTCTCCTGCATTGGCAGGTGGATTCTTTACAACTGAGCCACCAGGGAAGTCCTTCAGTTCAGTTCAGTTCGGTTCAGTCACTCAGTCGTGTCCGACTCTCTGCGACCCCATGAATCACAGCATGCCAGGCCTCCCTGTCTATCACCAACTCCCGGAGTTCACTCAAACTCATGTCCACAGAGTCCTTAGTTTGTGGTAATTTGTTACAACAGCCACAGGAAACCAATTCACTGCCTTTCTGATTTTGTGAACTTATGCTTTGGCTCAATAAGTTTTAACCTGTGTGCCCTAAACTTCCAGGAGCCAGCAAAATTACAGCAAAGAATTCTCATATCCTTATATGAAGCAAGCCTGGTATTAGATCATATACATTTATCTTGAACATAAATCTAGTATTATTTTTTCAAATATGTCCATCTATGATTTTAATAGTATATTAACTCATATTATTAAAGTCATAGTAGCTTTCTGTCATTATATAATATCTCAAACAATGTGTATTGAAAGTAATAAATTATGTAAGTTTACAAATACATTTTAATTTAAGTTTATTGCTGTAAAATGAACATATAAAACTTACAATTTAAATCATTTTGAAATACATAACTCAGTGGCATTAAGTGCATTCACAATGTAGTGTAACCATCATTACTATCTAGTTCCAGAAGTTGTTATCACCCCAAAAGTAAGCCCCATATCCATTAAGCAGAAACTCCATAATATCCCCTCCATGCAGCTCCTAAAAACCCCCAGTATGCATCCTGTCTCTAAGGATTTGCTTATTCTGGATATTTCACTTAAATAGATGTATACAATATGTGTCATTTTGTGTCCAGTTTCTTTTAATTAGTATGTTTTCAAAGTTCATCCATGTTGCAGTACGAATCACCACCTCATTCCTTTTCATGGATGAATAATATTTCATTGTATGGACATGCCACATTATTTATCCATTCATTCACTGATGCATGTTTGGGTTGAGTCCATGTTTTGACTAGTGAATTTGAATAGTGTTGCTATGAACATGGGTATACATGTCTTTGAATATCTGCCTTCAATTTTGGGGGATATTTATCTAGGAATAGAGTTGCTGATTTATATGGATTCCCTTCTTGGATCATAGCTTTTTCATGGTGAAGGGGTTTGTGAAACTCAATGAAGCTGCAAGTTGTGCCGTGCAGAGCCACCCAAGTTGGAAAGAACATAGTGAAGAGCTCTGACAAAATGTGGTCACTGGAGGAGGAATGGAAACCCACTGCAATATTCTTGCCTTGAGGACCCCATGAACAGTATAAAAGGTTTATAAAGATATGACAGTGGAAGATGAGCCCTCAAGGTTAAAAGGTGTCCAGTATGCTTCTGGGGAAGAGCAGAGGGTAATTACTAATATTAATAGCGTCAGTAAGAATAAAGTGGCTGCGTCAAAGCAGGAACAATGCTCAGCTGTGGATATGTCTGGTGGTGAAAGTAAACTCCAGTGCTGTAAAGAATAATATTACATAGGAACCTGGAATGTTAGGTCCATGAATCAAGGTAAGTTGGATGTGGTCAAGAGGAGATGGCAAGAGTGAACATCAACATTCTAGGAATCAGTGAACTAAAATGGATGGAAAGGGATAAATTTAATTCAGATGACCATTAGATCTATGACTGTGGGCAAGAATCCCTTAGAAGAAATGGTGTAGCCCTCATAGTCAACAAGAGACAGAAATGAAGTACTTGGGTGAAATCTCAAAAACACAATGATCTCAGCTTGTATCCAAGACAAATCATTCAACATCACAGTAATCCAAGTGTATGCCCCAATAGCTGATGCTGAAGAAGCTGAAGTTGACCAGTTCTATGAAGATCTAAAACACTTTCTAGAACTATCACCAAAAAGATGTCCTTTTCATCACAGGGGATTGGAAAGCAAAAGTAGGACGTCAAGTTCAGTTCAGTTCAGTTCAGTCGCTCAGTCGTGTCCGACTCTTTGCAACCTCATGAATCACAGCACGCCAGGCCTCCCTGTCCATCACCAACTCTCAGAGTTCACTCAAACTCATGTCCATTGAGTTGGTGATGTCATCCAGCCATCTCATTCTCTGTTATCCCCTTCTCCTCCTGCCCCCAATCCCTCCCAACATCAGAGTCTTTTCCACAAGAGATACCCAGAATAACAGGCAAGTTTGGCCTTGGAGTACCAAATGAAGCAGGGTAAAGGCTAACAGTTTGTTTTAAGAGGACACACTGGGCATAACAAACACCTTCTCCCAATAACACAAGAGATGACTCTACACATGGAAATCACCAGATGGTGAACACAGAAATCAGGTTGATTATGTTCGTTGCAGCCAAAGATGGAGAAGCTCTCTAACAGCCAGCAAAAACAAGACCTGTAGCTGATTGTGGCTCAGATCATAAACTCTTTATTGCAAAATCCAGGCTTAAATTGAAGAATGTAGGGAAAACCAGTAGGCCATCAGGTATGACCTAAATAAAATCCCTTATGACTATACAGTGGAGGTGATGAATAGATTCAAGGGATTAGATCTGGTAGACACAGTGCCTGAAGAACTGTGAATGGAAGTTTGTAACACTATAAACAGGAGGCAGTAACCAAAACTATTCCAAAGAAAAAGAAATGCAAGAAGGCAAAGTGGTTATCTGAGAAGGCTTTATAAATAGCTGAGAAAAGAAGAGAAGTGAAAGGCAAGGGAGAAAGGGGAAGATATACCCAGCTGAATGCAGAGTTCCAGAGAATAGCAAAGAGAGATAAAGTCTTCTTAAATGAACAATGAAAAGAAATAGTGGAAAACAATAGAATATGAAAGACTAGAAATCTTTTCAAGAAAACTGGAGACATCAAGGGAACATTTCATGCAAGGATGGGCACAATAAAGAATAGAAACAGTAAGGACCTAACAGAAGCAGAAGAGACTAAGAAGAGGTGGCAAGTATACAAAGAACTATACAAAATAGGTCTTAATGACCCAGATAACCACAACAGTGTGGTCACTCACCTAGAGCAAGACATCTTGAAGTAAGACATCAAGTGAGCCTTAGGGAGCATTACTATGGAAAAAGTTAGTGGAGATGACAGAATTAACAGCTGAGCTATTTCGAATCCTAAAAGATGATGCTGTGAAAGTTCTGTACTCAATATGCCAGCAAATTTGGAAAACTCAGCAGTGGCCACAGGACTGGAAAAAGTCAGTTTTCATTCTAATCCCAAAGAAAAGCAATGCCAAAGAATGGTCAAACCACCACTCAATTGTACTCATTTCACATGCTTGCAAAATAATGCTCAAAATTCTCCAAGAGATGGGAGTACTGGACCACTTTATCTGTTTCCTGAGAAACCTGTATATGGGTCAATAAGCAACAGTTAGAACTGAACATGGAACAACTGATTGTTTCAAAATTGAGAAAGGAATAGGACAAGATTGTATATTGTCACCCTGCTTATTTAACTTATATGCAGGGTATATCATGCAAAATGCCAGGGTGGATGAACCACAAGTTGGAATCAATATTGCCAGGAGAAATATCAACAACATCAGATATGCAGATGATACCACTCTAATGGAAGAAAGTGAAGAGGAACTAAAGAGCCTCTTGATGAGGATGAAAGAGGAGAGTGAAAAAGCTGGCTTGAAACTCAAAATTAAAAATACTAAATCACAGTATCTAGTCCCATCACTTCATGGCAAATAGAAGGAGAAAAACTGCAAGCAGTGACAGATTTCATTTTCTTGGGCTCCAAATTCACTATGGACAGTGACTGCAACCATGAATTTAAGATGCTTGTTCATTGGAAGGAAAGCTATGACAAACCTAGACAGTGTGTTAAAAAGCAGAAACATCATTTTACTGACAAAAATCCATATAGTCAAAGCTATGGTTTTTCTAGTAGTCATGTACAGTTGTGAGAGTTGGTCCATAAAGAAGGCTGAGCATTGAAAAATTGATGCTTTTGAATTGTGATGCTGGAGAAGACTCTTGAGAGTCACTTGGGCTGCAAGGAGATGAAACCAGTCAATCCTAAAGGAAATCAACCCTGAATATTCATTGGAAGGACTGATGCTGAAGCTGAAGCTGCAGTACTTCAGCCACCTGATGCAAAGAGCTGACACATAGAAAACACCCTGATGCTGGGAAAGATTGAAGGCAAAAGGGTAAGAGGCAGCAGAGGATGAGATAGTTAGCATCACCAACTCAATGCACATGAATCTGAGCAATCCCTGGGAGATAGTGAAAGACAGAGGAACCTGGCCTGCCACAGTTTATGGGGTCACAAAACGCTGGACATGACAGTGACTGAACAGCAACAACAATGTTACTTCTATGCTTAACTTGAGAAACTGTAAAAACTGTTTTCTACAGTGCCTGAACCATTTTACATTCCCACTAGCAACATACCAAAGTCAATTTCTCCACATCCTGGCCAACACTTATTGTTTTTGTGTGTGTGTCCTTCAAATAAAAAAAAATAAAATACATGGGGCACAAAATTAATATATAGTAGCCATCATAATCAGTGTGAACTGACATCTCACTGTATTTTGATTTGCATTTTCCTCATGATTAGTGATGTTGAGCATCTTTTCATGTGCTTATTGGAAATTTGCATATTTTCTTTAGGGAAATATCTATTCAGGTCCCTTGCCCAAATTTTCATTGGGTTGTTTTCTTTTTAGTTGTTGAATTATAGGAGATGTATATATAATCTGGATGCTAGACTCTAATAGATCTGTGATTTGTAACTATTTTCTCCCATTCCATTGATTGCCTTTTCACTATCTTGATACTGTTCTTTGATGCAGAAAATTTAATTTTGATAAAGTCCATTTTCTTTTATTTTCTTTTGCTGATTGTGCTTCTGGGGTCATATCTAAGAAATCATTGCCAAGCCCAAGGTTACAAAGTTTTACCACTCTGTTTTTCTTCTAAAAGCTGTATAGTTCTAGTTCTTATATTTAGTTTTAGATCCATTTAGAGCTAATTTTAGATCTAGTGTGATATAGGGGTATAACTTCTGTCTTTTGCATGTGGCTATCCAGTTGTCCCATATTTATATGTTTGATGTTATAAAGGGATCCTTAAAGAAAGAATGTGCTCAGTAATATTCACTGTAGTATTCTTCATAGTTGTGAAAAAACTAGAAACACCAAACATGTTCAACAATAGATCAGTAAAATCAATTGAGATAGACCCTTATGATGTAATATTATGTAGAAAAATAGTACTGTGTATATGTATTTATTGTAGTAAAAAGTTGTTCATAAAATATCATTAAGTGAAAATTCTGATGAAAATTCAGTAACTGCATACATGGGCTTCTCCGCTGGCTCAGTGGTAAAGAATCTGCCTGCCAATGCAGGAGACTCTGGATCAATCCCTGCAATTGGGAAGAGACCCAAGAGAAGGAAATGGCAAACCAGGCCAGTATTCTTGCCTGGAAAATCCCATGGATAGAGCAGCTTGGCAGGCTATGGTCCATGGAGTCACAAACTGTATGCATATATACACACACATGTATATTTGTATATGCATAGAAAAAAATTTATGAGATGTACACCAAAGAGCTAACTGTGGCTATCTCATTCCCTGGAGAAGGGAAAGGCTACCCACTCCAGTATTCTGGCCTGGAGAATTCCATGGACTGTATAGTCGGACATGACTGAGCGACTTTCACTTTCACTTCTGGAGGTATATTCTTTATTTTCTTATTTTTGTTTAGATTTACTTTCCAAATTTTTTATAGAATGAAAAATTATTGCTTTTGCAATTTTTCATAAAGCTTTGTCTTATCAGTAATGAGTAGTCTCCATTTTCTAAAAGGTCAGAAATGATTCTTTTAGTATATGTCTCTAGTAACAACCCATTCTAGCCTGCGTTAGCTGACTTCCCTGTCCTTGGCATCTTGCCTACTTGAGCTCTAATTTCCTTCTGATACTTCTCATTAAAGCAAACTACATTTTCAAGTCAAGTCATTCTACCATGCAGCTCTTGTCTATTGGATTTATCCACTGTAGAAATAAAGGTGTGCGTGTGGGACATGACTGTCATACTTCATCTCCCAGCCTAGAGATTAGATTAGCCCTCATGTCTATTTTAAGTCTGTGGTTTAGTTGGTCAGATTAGCCTTTATTCTGAGCACACCTTCAAAAACTGTAATTGTGACTACCAACTAGTGGAGACGTTGCAGAAATTTGCATATGCTAAGGGGAGAACAGAAACTGAGGAATCACTGGCCCTCCAAGATCTTTGTTTCTGGTTAAGACCCATGTATAGGATCCAACATATGTAGTAGTATCAGTTGCTCTCTAACCTAGAAATTTTCTTTTCTTATTTTTATGAGTGCTGATTTTCACATTTTATTGCTGGATTTGCTTACCCTTAAATAGTTCTGCTCAAATCTTTGAATATATCATGCTGATCTGCAACCAACAGTTAGATATTTTTCTCCTTCTTTGTATTTAATGGATTCCAGGAGGCCTGGTCTCTTGCCAATGTTTTCTTTGTGATTTCATCCAATGACTATCAGGCAGACAAAGTCAATTTTTCAGAATCAATTTCTTTCTCTTTCTCGTACCCTCCCTTCCTTCCCCTACCCCTGTTCTCTCTCAAAAAGCTTTTATCAATAGCATGGGCTTAGAAATTGAACATACTATGTAATTTTTCTTTATTAGAAGAGATTTGTTTCTCTGAAATGATATATCTGCTATTTGAATTCATTGTTGAGATTAAATTCAATCAAAATAATCATCAGTTTGTATCTATTCAGCCTCTTTTCCATTTTTTTTTCCTTCTGGATTGCCTCAGAGTTCTTCTTCCTGTTATTCACATCTGTCAGAATCTTAGTCACAACATTACTAATTCCTTTTCAGCTTAAGCTCTCTTCAGCCAGTATCCAGTTAAATCACTTGGAGTAAGCAAGATCATCTTTGATATCTGATTCTAATTGAACTCCTACTTTGTGTACAGCTTAAACTCTTCATTCAAAGGGCTTCATACTCCCAGAAATCCACAAACTTCATGGAGTTTTAGCTTAAGAATCATTTTTCAGTGTTTTCTGGTCTTTGTTCTCTCTTCTTTGCCTGTTTGACAAATATAGACATAATATCTGTGTTCCTTGGACATTTCCCCCTGAGACCTGTATTTCTTTTTTCCTTTAGAAAATAGTCTAATTCTTTTTTGTTGAGTTCCAGTGTGTTTGTTACATGTGGGTTCTAATAAATCATAAATAGGAAGTCTGACTCTCCTGTTTAAGAAATAAGATATTTTGTCATTGTTGTTGTTATTTAGTCACTCAGTTGTGTCCAAATCTTTGTGACCCATGGACTGTAGCCTGCCAGGCTCCTCCGTCCATGAGATTTCCTAGGCAAGAATACATATCCTCCTCCAGGGGATCTTCCCAACCCAAGGATCAAACCTGCATCTCCTACATTGGCAGGTGGATTTTTTTTACTGCTGAGCCACAAGCGAAAAAAACACTTGTGAAAAAAACACCCAGGGCATTTCTCCATTAGTTTTATTAGATTTAAGAGGAGAATTATTTTTTTCTATGGCCTGAGTCCTGTAGACTTAGTGGACCTATCTTGCCAGTATATTTACACCATATAATTCAGGTAGAAGTGTGATGGCGGGATGAGATCCTGACTAGAGAGAATCTCACACGTGGCACTCTTTCAGTCATCATCATAGAAGATTACATCCTCCTTCTCAAAACAATGTTCCCTTGATTACTATGACATCACCCTCTTTCAGCTTTCTTCCTTTTATCTGGCTATTCCACTGGCATCTTTGTTGTTTACTCCATTTTTCACCAAACTTTAAATGTTTGAATTCCTCAGGGTGTGGCCTCTTCTCCTTAGTTGATTTCATTCACTTGCAGGGTTTCAGTTATATACCAGTTACACCATCCTAGATTTTCATACTGAACCTGAAACCTGTCTACCATAGGTATCCTATAGGTACCAAAAATTCATCAGGACAAAAGGTATATTGAAGATTTATATTACCTTCCCCAAACTTCTGTTCTTCTTTTGGTACTTGGCATTTCAGTTAAAGACACCACTATCCACCCAATTACTCAACTCAGAAAACCAGGAGTCAACTTCAAACTCACCATCTTTCTTCTGCCAACAGTTAATCACTATGTCCTTATTGATTCTACCTCTGACATCTCCCTCAAATCTGTCCGCTTATCTCCATTGCTAGGACTCTATGACAAGCCAACAGGTATCACTGGCCCTAGGTCTAGCCTTGCCCAGCCCTCTGATCCATTTTGCACACTGTCCACCTAGTGACCTTTTAAACACATTAAAGAGATTGTATCATTATTGAATAAGAAAACCGCTCAGTGATTTCCTATGACTCTTAGAATAAAGCCCAAGAGCCCTCACTCACTCTCTTTGAGCTATTCTGGCCTTCTTTTACATTCTCCAACATGCCAAGTACCTTATCAAGTCAGTCCCTTGGCACATGCTGTTCTATTTGGAATATCCTTCAACATCCTCTCCCTCTGCTCCCAGTTTAATCTTCAAATGAATTAATGAAGGAATTCATTCTACTAGAACTGATACTATGCAAACTATGAATGGTGGTAGTTAGGAAATTCTTTGGTTCACGTAATGGCAAACACATCAAACAGAAAAATATAGAAGCACTATAGGAAGTTCTTCCTGTTAAGCCTGCCTTAGTATGAATTAATATAATAACACTTGGTTTGTTTTTCTTGTTGATACAGCAATAATCTCTTCTATACAAAGAAGTGAATAACTATAAGAAGATGTTTCTGCAGCATCCACACTGTTATAGAAAAAACGTTGCATGGAAAATGGAAATTTTACTCTGTCATCATGCAGATGTAAATCTAGATTTTTGACTGAATGTTTCCATTTTTATCTAAATATTTGTGGTTGTCTATGTACATTATCTGCTTTATTAAACTATCCACTTATTTTCAGGAATATTTAAAATATGGTACTTAAATTATCAAACTAGATTCCTGTGTATCTAAGCCATCTGTGAGGCCAAAGATGAAATAATTATTTAAGTAATAACACCTGGATGATAAGATTTTCCAAAATTATATTTAGTAGCAAGATAGGACATCAGAAAAGGTTAACAGTGAGATTATATTGGAGTTAGATGGTTAGTGGCACAATAATTTTCTTTTTCTTATATTATTTACATTTTATACATGAATTTAAAAAGATAAATTGTTTTTGCTTTGTTTAACTATATATATGTTTCTTTGTTCAGTAATACAGAAAGGATATTGCCAATAGGAAATGTTAGAACAATGCCCCATCTTAGTCCAATTTTATCCCTAGATTGCTCAGAGTTTAAAATAAATAAGAGGCAAATTGTCCTAGGCATGTAACTGGATACCGTTCAAGGCCTGTCTCCTACTGTAACAGGTGTGCTTTCAATGGTCTTTTATTGCTCTTTTTATCCCCTTCTTGTTCTGTTGTCCCCTAGAGTCAACAGCTGTGACTACTGTTTGGTCTCTATAGCACCCAGATTCCTTTCTCCTTTCGTTTTTCAGCAATCTCATTTTCCTAATGTCTTCCTTTTACTGATACTGATTATGCTGCAGGGTGTACTGCAGTGGCTATTAGACTATGAAGCTCTATTTAATCTAGTTTTAATGCAAGTAATTCCATAAATTTGTGTAGATTATACAGAAGCTAACCCTTTCTGGACATAGCTAGAAACCCTCTGGCTCCCTATACCACATGCTCTAAAGCCCCATGGCCTCTTTACTGGGAATGACCCAGGACCCCAAAGTAAAGCCTGCCCCAGGTCAGACATACATTCTCCTCCCAAACATTCATCTCTTACTTTTTCAAAAACTGTTTATTGAAAACTACTAGACTATCATGTGTAAAATAGACAGCTAGTAAGAAGTTGCTGTATAGCACAGGAAGCTCAGCTTAGTGCTCTGTGGTGACCTAGAGGGGTGGGATGGGCAGGGAGGGAGGCTCAAGAGGGAGAGAATATATATATACTTATGGCTGGTTCATGTTGTACAGCAGAAATCAACACAACATTGTAAAGCAATTATCCTCCAATTAAAAAATAAATTAAAAAACTACTTTGTGCAAGGTATGGTACTAGGAAATGGAGATATATAGATAATGAAGATGCAGTGCCTGCTTAAGACTGATAAGTCTTATGCTCTGTTGCAGGAAAGCCTCCTAGGAACTTGTTTGGAAAACAATGATTTTAGAGGAATGCACTAACCAATTCTGTCTCCAGGCTGGGTTTCTAGCCTGCTATTCAAATCTACAGATACTAGACTTGAGCTACATCATCTAACTGGATTTTCAGCCTCCAGCAGCCAGGCTCACTTTGTGGCCGGTCCCCACAATCCTAATTGGTGTTAACCAATTCCTTAATCTACCTTGTTGTTACTGTCTCTCTTGAGAAATAGGGATTTTGTACAATTCAGGGGTTTCAATATACTGACAAAGTCCTTAGTTTGTCTAAAGTGTAAAATCAAAGAGAGATTATGTCAACAACCAAAGACCTCTCAGTTTAGTCCTGAATGGTTTTTTTTCTCTAAGTGCAACCCAAAGTTTTAGATGTCTTCTTGACCTGATAGTGTTTACTGGTGTCACTAAATGTGTACATGTATATTGACAGATTTTTACCATCCCCTAGATTCTCTAATTGTTTAGTATATTCTACACTGTCTAATATATTACATCCTTAAATCCGTCCATCCAATTATCTTTCCATTTCAAAAATCAGGACATAAGATTAGAATATACTTATACATGTATTTAATGTTGAAATTTAAATGTAAGTACAATGAAATATGAAAATTGTATACCCCTTCAAAAAAGACTTGAGTCTTATGGTAGAGACAAACACAATTGCAGAAAATTACTTTGAAATATGGTAAATAAGAGTGAAGGAGAACTATGGGATCACAAAATAAATAGCAGAAGAAGTAATATCTAAGTGGGGATGTAAAAGGTCTGGAGGCATTAATCTCACTAGAGAACAGCAATCTCAGGTAGAGAGGGCAGTGTTTGTTTATAAAGGCACAAAACCTTACAATAGCATGACTTTCTGGTTGTATTTATCAATAATTCTTGATGACTACAACTTATGATCCACAGGTAAGATAAGAAGAGTGAAAGAAGCATGAGGATGAAAACAGGACAAATTAACTACACTCAGAAGTATCATAGGATCTATCATTTGGAGCAATAAGATTCATAAAATGTTGTAAGTAGAGACATGATATAATCAGAATATAGTCTTAGATGGGTCACTTTTGTGGCGGTATGGAAATATAGATAGGAAAGAACAAAGATTGAATGCTGTTGCCATGATCCAAATGAGAGATGATGATAAACTGAGCTAAAGCATTGTAGTGGGAATGTAGAAAAGAAGACATGTTCAAGAGGTATTTAGAAAGTTGAACTGCTAGTACATGTAATCATAGAGTTATGATACAACATGGGAAGTGCTGTAATAATAGTAAATACAAAATACAATGTAAAAGATAAAGCTTTATCATTTGTCTGGAAGGGCTGGCAGAGACTCTAACGAAGGTGAGCTTTGGTTACCCTAGGCACAGGAAATACCATGTGCTAGGACACAAATATGGAGAAGCCAATGGCACCCCACACCAGTACTCTTGCCTGGAAAATCCCATGGATGGAGGAGCCTGGTAGGCTGAAGTCCATGGGGTCGCTAAGAGTCGGACATGACTGAGTGACTTAACTTTCACTTTTCACTTTCATGCATTGAAGAAGGAAATGGCAACCCACTCCAGTGTTCTTGCCTGGAGAATCCCAGGGACAGGGGAGCCTGGTGGGCTGCCGTCTACGGAGTCGCACAGAGTCGGACACAACTGAAGTGACTTAGCAGCAGCAGGACACAAATAAGGAATGGAAGTAATTGTGTGTTCAAGTGAGTAGCTTTGTGTGTGTGTGTTTCAGCAACACTTTTCCCCAACTAAATCTTTCTCTAAATCTTAATATTTAAAATAGAAGTGATGAACAAATTCCTCAGGAAGTTTACATATTTTGGCAAAAAATTCCACTGTTTGCAGGACTCTGGAGCACCCCACCCTGTGAGTTCCTATGGAACCCAGTTGAAAACGTGCTGGGGTAGAATTTATCAAGTCCAAAGCACTGAGCTAGGCCTAGAAGTAGATTGTTAGACCACTCAAAAAGAAATTACATGAGCTGCCTCTGATAGATCGGTTGTCCCCTGAATCTCAGCTGTGTGTCATATACTACCTAAAGCACTTAGTGTCCTGTCCTGTGCTGTGCTTAGTCGCTCAGTTGGGTCCAACTCTTTGTGACCCCGTGGACTGTAGCCCACCAGACTCCTCTCTCCATGGGGATTCTCCAGGCAAGAATGCTGGAGTGGGTTACCATGCCCTCCTCCAGTGGATATTCCCAACCCAGGAATTGAACCCAGGTCTCCCACATTGCAGGAGGATTCTTTACTAGCTGAGCTACCAGGGAAGCCCACTTAAAGCACTTCAAAGAGATTTATTTAACTTCTGTAAAGGAGAATCAGCAAAACCAGGTAAATGGGTAACATTGTGATTCTCATCTTCCCTTTTCTGTACTGAGTTCCTTTGTCTAAAGAGCCAGCGGCATTTCTGCAACCCTTCCCCACCTCTGTACCATCATCTACACTTGAGTCTAAGTGAATGAATCCCTTGTCCCAATGACATGAGTAATGTATGCATGTTGAGTTCTAGACTGAGTATGTGGTAGTGGTGATGGTTTAGTTGCTTTAGTCATGTCCGACTCTGTGCTACCCCATGGACTGTAGCCTGCCAGGTTCCTCTGTCCATGGGATTCTCTTGGCAAAAATACTGGAGTGGGTTGCCATACCCTCTTCCAGGGGATCTTCCTGACCCAGGGATCTAACTTGTGTCTCTTACGTTTCCTGCATTGGCAGGTGGGTTCTTTACCACTAGTGCCACCTGGGAAACTAAATTGAGTATATGACCTTTTCAAAAATCGTATTATAGTGTCTTGATGGAGTCACTAGGGATATTGCCTTCCTCCTTACTCCAATCTCCTGCTTTACACATTATTCTGTCCTGTGGGTCAATGTTGTTTCAACTGAGTACCCATTCTCCTAGGATACATGAAGACTTTAAAGAATTACATAGGCAGGTTTTGTCTGTGTCTGTTTTTAACCAATTTCCAGATTTTTTATTTCCATGGGTACTCTTTCCTGAGCTTGATCTGTGTGAGAATAAACCTGATGGTCCTACTTTCCCACCTTCACTTCTCCCACTTTACAAAACAAAACCATGTCTCTAACTCAGGTCAAAGCTCACCTTGGTGTGTGGTCCCAAGGTATAAATACCTCCTGGACATCAAAGAGACCATTGGAAATATTGGTGTTGATATTGAGAAAATATATTACTTTAATGATGTGATAACAAATCCTTTTGTAAACCAAGTACAGCTGGCCCTTTCTATCCACAGATGTGGAACCTGTAGGCTATGGAGGGCTGATTGTAGTTTTTTAATGCCTTACTTTAAAAAAATCAGAGGAGAGCCCTACCATGATGTCGTTTGATAAGTCATTATATATAATTTTGATAGATCATCATTATGTAATTTTTTGAGATAGTATTCAGAAAAAGTTCAATAATGATATTGTTTTAAGTAAACTCTGTTCATCCCCTGGCCACTTATATAAACAAGATTTCTCAACACTTAAATGTATTGAAAATGCTGAACTTGGTATCATTCTAACAATAAGTAATATTCATCCACAGAGAAAGGAACTACTTTTTAAAAAAAATTCCCTTTCCATCATATTAAGAGATGCATTGCCAATAATAGTCTATTTTATGTTTATTAATTATAAATTTATACATATATTTGTATTTTAATCATGTACTGATTATAATGAAAGCAATCCCAAAGGCTCAGAGCTTTACAGTCACAGGAAACAAGCATTTTTTACAATGTAAGTTTATGTTTGTGTCTATGGCAGAGATTAGGCTGCAATGATCAAAGACTTTCACAAAAAATATATTACATTAGGATATAATTCTGTGGCATTACTATTAAGAGTTCAAGAGAAAAAGGTAAAGCATTTGACTATTTAAAAGGAGAAGGCAATGGCAAGCCACTCCAGTACTCTTGCCTGGAAAATCCCATGGATGGAGGAGCCTGGTGGGCTGCAGTCCATGGGGTCACTAGGGGTCGGACATGACTGAGTGACTTCACTTTCCCTTTTCACTTTCACACATTTTAGAAGGAAATGGCAACCCACTCCAGTGTCTTGCCTGGAGAATCCCTGGGACGGGGGAGCCTGGTGGGCTTCCATCTATGGGGTCACACAGAGTCGGACATGACTGAAGTGGCTTAGCAGTAGCAGCAATTTGTCTTTTTAAAAAATTTATTGGAGTATAGTTGATTCAAAATGTTGTATTAGTTTCAGGTATACAACATAGTGATTCAGTTATACATATACAGTCCCTGGGAAACATTTACAAGCAGCAGCTATGAGTGTTGGCTGCTGAGGGCTCACAGTTGCCCCTTTTCTCTGGAGAACTGCTGTGGGCTGATAACAGATGCTCACTAAGGTTACACTCCAGTCTGGAAGTCTCAGATATCCAGATTAACTGATAAGAGCTTCAAAAGGCTGGTCACCAGGGAACAATACCACTGTGTGGTTCATGCCACCAATCAATCAGTATGGGGCTGTCCTTCCCAGATCTAAAACCAAGCACACTCATCTCCTTGTTGATCTATTCTATCCAGCATCTTTCCCCTCAAATAACCCAGTTTCAACTGTACTGAAATGTGTTCAGTAAATACTCCCTCCCGACACCAGCCCCTTAGAATCTTATGCAATAACTGATATCTTAGAGAATCCTCTAGCAACCTTAATCTATCACCATCTGATTTGACTTTCCTGCCTAGATTCAAATGGCCTTGAACTTGGGGAACCCAGAGCATAGAGGAGAAGTACTTGCTTGTGAAGCATTCATTCATGTCTTCACTCATTGAAAAACACATTTTGAGTACTCAGTATGTCAGGGACTGTTCTAGGCTCTCAGGATAGGTATATCAGTGAACAAAAGATCCTTGCTCTCATGGAGCTTACATTCTAGCATGGGGAAACAAGACAATAAACATAGTAAAGAGGAAAATTAAATATTTGAAGGAAATAACTGCTGTAGAAAAAGAAAAAAATTTTTAAAGTAAAAGAAAAGATAGAGCAAGGACAGAGGTGGGAGAAGGAGGCTGTGGTACTAAATAAAAAGGGTCATCATATTAAATTAATGTAAAATAATATCTTCATTCACAACATTTTTACAAGGCTTAGCTTTTGAGGTTTTGAACTTCTTTTTTTAAATATTTTAAACACTTCATGAATTGATTTATTTGAACAGCTTTATTGAGATATATTACACATATTGTAGAAGGCACCCATTAAGTGTACATTCTTTAAAAGATAACAATATATTTGTAGATATGTGCAGTCATCACCACAGTCAATTTTTGCTTGTTTTTGGCATCCAGCAGCATGTGGGATCTTGTTCCCCAACCAGGGATCAAACCTGTGTCCCCTGCATTGGAAGCGTGGAGTCTTAACCACTGGATCACCAGGGAAAAACTAGCCTCCTCCTAAATTAATATTACACTAATATGCATAGGACCTATTTGAGCTTGAGCAAACTATGGGAGATGGTGGAAAGGGAAGCCTGGCGTGCTGCAGTCCACTGGGTCGCAGAGTCAGACATGACTAAGCAAGTGAACAACAGCAACAAGGCATAGGACACTGATGCTAGGCCCCAAGTCCCACATTCAGAAGTTTTCCATTTCCTCAATAGATTTCCATATCCTCTCCCTGGTTATTGTGGATTGCAAAAGCACAAAGCTTTTTATATTTCTCATTATTTCCTCTTTGTCATGCATAACTGTTTCTATCACAGAAGGATTTACCCCATTAAATACTGGTCATTTCTCACCAATTTCAAATTTTTATTCTCTAGACTCTACACATGGACATCACCAGATGGTCAACACCAAAATCAGATTGATTATATTCTTTGCAGCCAAAGATGGAGAAGCTGTATACAATTAACAAAAACAAGACCAGGAGCTGACTGTGGCTCAGATCATGAACTCCTTATTGCCAAATTCAGACTTAAATTGAAGAAAGTAGGGAAAACCACTAGACCATTCAGATATGACCTCAATCAAATCCCTTATGATTATACAGTGGAAGTGAGAAATAGATTTAAGGGACTAGATTTGATAGATAGAGTGCCTGATGAACTCTGGACGGAGGTTTGTGACATTGTACAGGAAACAGGGACCAAGACCATCCCCATGGAAAAGAAATGCAAAAAAGCAAAATGGCTGTCTGAGGAGACCTTACAAATAGCTGTGAAAAGAAGAGAAGCGAAAAGCAAAGGAGAAAAGGAAAGATATAAGCATCTGAATGCAGAGTTCCAAAGAATAGCAAGGAGAGATAAGAAAGCCTTCCTCAGTGATCAATGCAAAGAAATAGAGGAAAACAACAGAATGGGAAAAACAAGAGACCTCTTCAAGAAAATTAGAGATTCCAAGGGAACATTTCATGCAAAGATAGGCTCGATAAAGGACAGAAATGGTATGGACCTAACAGAAGCAGAAGATATTAAGAAGAGGTGGCAAGAATACACAGAAGAACTGTAAAAAAAAGATCTTCACAACCAAGATAGTCACAATAATGTGATCACTGACCTAGAGCCAGACATCTTGCAATGTGAAGTCAAGTGGGCCTTATTTCGCATCACTACGAACAAAGCTAGTGGAGGTGATGGAATTCCAATTGAGCTATTTCAAATCTTGAAAGATGATGCTGTGAAAGTGCTGCACTCAATATGCCAGCAAATTTGGAAAACTCAGCAGTGGCCACAGGACTGGAAAAGGTCAGTCTTCATTCCAATCCCAAAGAAAGGCAATGCCAAAGAATGCTCAAACTACCACGCAATTGCACTCATCTCACATGCTAGTAAAGTCATGCTCAAAATTCTCCAAGCCAGGCTTCAGCAATATGTGAAACGTGAACTCCCAGATGTTCAAGCAGGTTTTAGAAAAGGCAGAGGAACCAGAGATCAAATTGCCAACATCCGCTGGATCATGGAGAAAGCAAGAGAGTTCCAGAAAAACATCGATTTCTGCTTCATTGACTATGCCAAAGCCTTTGACTGTGTGGATCACAATAAACTGTGGAACATTCTGAAAGAGATGGGCATACCAAACCACCTGACCTGCCTCTTGAGAAACCTGTATGCAGGTCAGGAAGCAACAGTTAGAACTGGACATGGAACAACAGACTGGTTCCAAATAGGAAAAGGAGTACGTCAAGGTTGTATATTGTCACCCTGCTTATTTAACTTATATCCAAAGTACATCATGAGGAACGCTGGGCTGGAAGAAGCACAAGCTGGAATCAAGATTGCTGGGAGAAATATCAATAACCTCAGATATGCAGATGACACCACCCTTATGGCAGAATGTGAAGAGGAACTAAAAAGCCTCTTGTTGAAAGTGAAAGAGGAGAGTGAAAAGGTTGGCTTGAAGCTCAACATTCAGAAAACAAAGATCATGGCATCTGGTCCCATCACTTCATGGGAAATAGATGGAAAATCAGTGGAAACAGTGTCAGACTTTATTTTGGGGGGCTCCAAAATCACTGCAGATGCTGATTGCAGCCATGAAATTAAAAGACGCTTACTCCTTGAAAGGAAAGTTATGACCAACCTAGATAGTATATTAAAAAGCAGAGACATTACTTTGCCAACCAAGGTCCGTCTAGTCAAGGCTATGGTTTTTCCAGGGGTCATGTACGGATGTGAGAGTTGGACTATGAAGAAGGCTGATCACCGAAGAATTGATGTTTTTGAACTGTGGTGTTGGACAAGACTCTTGAGAGTCCCTTGTACTGCAAGGAGATCCAACCAGTCCATTCTAGAGGAGATCAATCCTGGGTGTTCATTGGAAGGACTGATGCTAAAGCTGAAACTGCAATACTTTGGCCACCTCATGCGACGAGTTGACTCACTGGAAAAGACTCTGATGCTGGTAGGGATTGGGGGCGGGAGGAGAACGGGACGACAGAGAATGAGATGGCTGGATGGCATCACCGACTCTATGGACATGAGTTTGAGTGAACTCCGGGAGTTGGTGATGGACAGTGAGGCCTGGCGTGCTGTGATTCATGGGGTCGCAGAGAGTTGGATACCTCTGAGCGACTGAACTGAACTGACTTTTATTTTTGTCATGACTATACTAATCTCGTGACATAGCACTGTCTACCATTCTACTCATGATGACATGGAGTAGAGTTGCCAGTTTTAGCAAATACATTTAAATTTAAGTGGGAATTTCAGAGAAACAACAGTTTTTCTCTGTAAGCATGTCCTGTGCTATATGTGGGGCATAGTTATACTTTGTATTTATATTATATGTAAATATATATAATTGTATATATAAATATATAATAGAATAGTTATATTTATGCTAAAATGATTTATTGTTTATATGAAATTCAAATTTAAATGGGCATCCTATGTTTCATCTGGCAGTCCCATGCATGATTCAATTAACTTTATCAAGGTTGATTGACTATTAATATCAATGATGCAATGTTATTCTATATAAAGCACTTATTCTCAAATTATAATTCTAAAACCAGCAGCATCAGCATTACCTGGGAATTTGTTATGAAGGCAAATTCCTAGGTTCACCTCAGGCAAAACAAATGAATCAGAAACTCTGGGCTTGGGGCCCAGACATGTGTTTTAGCAAGCACATCAGGTAATTCTGGTGTACACTAAAATTTGAAAACAACTGATATAATCACTTATGTGAAGAATTTTTTTTAAAAAATGATACAAATAAACTTATTTATAAAACAGAAACACAGGATTCACAGACTTAGAGAAGGAATTTATGGTTACTGTGGGGAAGTGGGGGCATAAATTGGGATATTGGGATTGACATATATACACTGCTATATGTAAAATAGATAACTAATAAGGACCTACTATATAGCACAGGGATCTCTACTCAAAACTTGGTAATGGCCTATATGGGAAAAGAAGCTAAAAAAGAGTAAATATATGTATATGCATAACTGATTCACTTTGCTGTACACCTGACACTAACACAACACTATAAATCAACTATACTTTAATATAAAATAAATTTTTTTAATTAAAAAAAATTTTATATCATGCATCGAACCTGGACTGGCGATTCATTTCACATGTGATAATATACATGTTTCAATGCCATTCTCCCAAATCATCCCACCCTCGACCTCTCCCACCGTGTCCAAAAGACTGTTCTATACATCTGTGTCTCTTTTGCTGTCTCGTATACAGGGTTATCGTTATCATCTTTCTAAATTCCATATATATGCGTTAATATACTGTGTTGGTGTTTTTCCTTCTGGCTTAAGGAAAGGAAGCCTTTCCTTAGGCTCCAGTTTCATCCACCTCATTAGAACTGATTCAAATATATTCTTTTTAATTGCTGAGTAAACCAATACAATAATGTAAAGTAAAAAAAAAATCGAATAGTACCCATTAAATGAGCCCTCTCAAAAAAAATAAAAAAAATTTTAAAAGAAAATATCTGATATATACAGTTCTATTACTGTCCTGCCCAGATCTCACTGGTGCACCCACCAGGCAGCTGAAGTCCCACAGTTGTCCCCCTTTCTTGGGGGAATTGTCCTCAGCTGTCAGAGCTGACTCTCCCAGGCAGCTGTGCCCCAGGTTGGGGGTGGCACATAGCTTCATTTTTTATTTTTAATTGGAGGGTAACTGCTTTACAATGTTGTACTGGTTTCTGCAATACAACAATATGAATCAACCATAGGTATACATACATCCCCTGAACTTCTGAATCCCACCAGGGGTTCCCTGGTGGCTCAGACGGTAAAGAGTCTGCCTGCAATGCGGGAGACCTGGATTCAATCCCTGGGTCGGGAAGATCCCCTGGAGAAGGAAATGGCAACCCATTCTAGTATTTTTGCCTGGAAAAGCCCACAGATGGGGGAGCCTGGCAGGCTACAGTCCATGAGGTTGCAAAGAGTTGGACACAACTGAGCAGCTTCACTTAAATGCTTTCTGCCATACAAGCATATGAATCAACCATAGTTTTATATATACATATATATATATATATATCCCCTGGCCCAAAACTTCTGGTGTGAAAGGCTGACTTCTTGACAAAAATGGGAGAACTCTGCAGTGTGGTTTATGATCCAGAATCCTAATCCCATGGATCAGATCAAGGCTTTGCTTTAATCTGAGACCACATCTTTTCCCAGTTCTTTTCCCGCTTCTCTGATTCATTGACAGGTGTTTCCTAAAGAGCATTCTCTCGACACATTATTCACAACTGAATCCCTGTTTCTGCAGAATCTGACACAAGATGAATGGGGTTGATAATGTTCATAAAATACTGCAACATTAGGCATAAACACAGCACATTCAGTGAGTAGACTAAACGTCTGTGTATTAGTCGCTCAGCTGTGTCTGACTCTTTGTGACCCCATGGACCATAGCCTGCCAGGCTCCTCTGTCCATGGAATTCTCCAGGCAAGAATACTGGAGTGGGTCGCCATTCCCTTTTCCACATGTAACCACGGATACTCTTTGAAGACAAGGAAAAACCGCTGCAATATTTTAAGCATCAGGTTTAAAGAGTTAGCATTTAGATAGTATAGTAAGAAGGAAAGAAGAGGAGAGAATTAAAAAGAATTGATGGTACAAAGCACAATGCCAAAAACATTAACAGTTAAAATTTCACTAAATAGTAAGAAGGAAAGAAGAGGAGAGAACTGTGCTTTGTACCATTTATTAAATAAATATTAAAAAATAAATAAATAAAACTCTTTAAAAAAAAGAATTGATGGGGGAAAAGGAGAGAAGAGGATGAATCTGACACATTAAAAAACAACACTGGCAATATTAAAATATGCAAATATGCTTGCATATAAATCAGGTAACAACTCAACTCAATTACCAAAAATAGAGCCCCTTGAAAGCTGATGCCATATCCTCAGCACTTTGCATGAGACCTGACTCACTGTAGATGCTCCATAAATGTCTGTGAATGGTGGGTGTCCAAGGTGATACCAAGATTTTTAGGTTGGAAACATAGATGAACAACATCAAGAAAAACAGAAAGCTGGAAAGATGATTTTATTTTTAAATAAAGGATTTGAGGTGACCCAAATTTGAGAAACTCAAATGAAGATAACAGTAGATAGGTGTAGCCAAAAAAGTTGAAAGATCAGGGCCAAACATGTATATTGAAGAGTGAGTTTCTATTATTACAATGTCATTCTTCATAATTTGGCATCAAGCCTAGGCATCTGATCACAGTTTTAAAAATACAAAAAGAAAATTGTTCAACACAAGTAGCTAGCTACTCTTTCTTTTGAATCATCTTTTAGAAATTTTTCTTAAAGGAAACTTTTTGGTCAAGGAGTTAAAATTTAACAAAAGATGCTTCTGTGTAACAAATGACTGTGGAAGAAAGTTATTCTCACCAGGTAGCAACTTTAAGATTAGAACCAGCAAGATAAGATGCCATTGGTATTTAAATTTTCCCTTGGGAGAATTTTGTGTTTCAATTAGCCTGTGGGTTTTCACATATTTTTTGATTTCCCAAAGATATTTGAACTGATACTTTATGAACTAGCCACTCCTGAATCTTTGCACAGAAAAATAAGATCTCGATTCACTGCTTGAGATGAGACTGAGTTAAAAAACAGACATTTCCTATAAAAGTCCCTGTCTCTTCTCTGAGACCTTGAAGGCGTGTTTCTTTGATATTATGTACCAATTACATTATGTATTGAGGATGTGATGACTCATGCCTTCCAAGAACCATCTATACTGTCTATGTAGCTTCATTTTATTTTAAGAAAAGCAATTTCATGTATGTTGAAGAAAATGTAGGCAATATGGATGTGGTTCATGAGAGATAAAATATAAATGTGCAGACAACCTAGAATTTAAGATGACTCTGAATCAAATGTAAACCATAAGAGAAAGGGCTGAAGTAACAAGAACAGACTAGGACAAAAATAAGACATAGAACCTGGGTGATTGAGTCAAGAACAGCTCATGGACCCTGACCAGGTCAAGTGTCCAAGCTAAGGTTTTATTCAGGGGATCTGAAGGAGAGCAATTGCTATTTTGCTAGACAATTGCTATTTTAGCAATAGCAATTGCTAACTAGGCAATTGCTATTTTGCTGTTTTATCATTGATCTAAAATCTTAGGCTTATGTATAAAGTCCAGTTAGAAAGACCTATTTTTCTGTAGTTACCATGGGATTAATATTTATTCAAGTTGGCATAAAGGTGAAGGAGGTTGAAACTAAGAAGACAAATGTAGGCTTGGCTCCAGTCTTATCTAGGCAATTATCATTTGTTTTCCTGGGTATGGTTTGGAACCTGAAGTTGTTCACAGTGTGAATGTTCATACATCCTTCATGGTGGGGCATAAATGTCAATTCTGAGGAGAGTTCTGACACCCAAAAGGAAAAATTCTTCATTCTCTGAGCAACAGGGATGAGCGACTGGTGATAAAAATGGCAAATGTTCTGCTACTTGAATAGTCCTGACTTTTTTGGCCAAAGAAAGCATATTAAAAGAAAAGTCTTAGACACCTTTCTAGTGAACATCTCTAATGCTCTGCTCTTTAAAATTGTTAAAGAGTTTTAACTTCTGTGAATGACATTGAAAATAGAATGGTTAAAATAAATTTGTTTTTCAAAGAATGATTTCTGGAAGTAATCAAGAGTGCATCCTAAAGAACGGCAATTGTCCATCCTTTCTTGCTAGTAGCTATCAGCTGCTAGTAGCAAATAATGCATCATTTGGTATCAACTGATACTTTTTTCCCCACGTTTTTAGATTCTATTTTTAATGATACATTTTTCTTATTTGCCCTTCTTTTTAAAATGTGTGATATTCTTTTACAGTTGCTGGGCATTATACCAGGCATTTTATTTCATGTATTAGGCTAAGTTGATAAATAATGAAGAAACTAAAAAAATACAGTGGCTGAAATGATATAGAAATTGTTTTTCTCCTTTGTAACAGTCTGGAGGTAGGTAGCTCTGCTCCACAAGTTCATCCAAGTCCTTGGGGTTCTTCTATCTTTGCTTTCCTTGTTTACATGATCAACACTCACTCAATTCCCATGAGAAAAGGAACACGGATGTGAAGGGCAAGCAGTTTCCTTTTAAGAATGTGACCTGGAGGCTGCACTTGCCACTCACACTTCATTGGCCAGGTGATGGCATGGCCAAACTTAGCTGCAAAGCAGATTGGGATATGCAGTCTTTGAATGAGTCAAAACTCAGGTAGTTCTGTTACTAAGAGAAAGAAGGGAAGGATGAATATTGAGGGACAAATAGCAATCACAGACATCACACATTTTATGGATCCAGAGTAAATAGCTACATCTTTCCAGTTTGAATTTCCCTTTTTTATGCATCTTAAGAAATCTGAATAGTCTTTGCGAACACTCCAATTGGTTGTCTATCCATCATCATCATCACAAAAGTAACGGCTACCTCTTATTCATTGCTTACAGTGAGGTGGGCAATCATTAATGTGATGTGTTAAGGTGGCGTTAAGAGCATTTAACATCACTGACCTGGTGGCTCACATGGTAAAGAATCTGCCTGCAATGCGGGAGACCCAGGTTCTATCCCTGGGTTGAGAAGATCCCATGGAGAAGAAATGGCAACCCACTCCACTATTCTTGCCTGGAGAATTCCATGGACAGAGGAGCCTGGCCGGCTACAGTCCATGGGGTCACAAAGAGTTGGACATGACTGAACAATTAACAACCAAGAGAATTTAAATATTCCGTGATTCCTTGCAAAAATATTGGGGTTTATAGTCATAATTGCCCCCCAATTTTAAAATTGTACTGTCTACTTTCTATGCAGTCTCCTTTTCTGTTAAACAAACCACTTAATCCAAATATATATCAGCATTCCTCCCTAGTGGGTGGCTAAGATATAAACTAATTCTGAGTACTTCACTTACTGAACCTGGAGCTGGGCGAAAGCTGAAGCTCTAAGACATCCAGTAGGAACCAAAATGGGAAGAAAAGTCACCCAAGAGAAACATGTGTGAGGTGAACCAGAACTGACAAAGTGTCAAGATGAAAGAAAATGTTTTTAACTTTCTTGTATAAGCATGTTTCAGAATATCCACTTTGAAGCAAGACTAGACACATGTGTGCTCTGTTCTCCATGTGGCCTATCCATTCCAGCAACACACCATCAATAAAAAGCGGTCTGGGTGGCAGACTATCTTCTTGTGTCCCCAAGTCTGTGAAGTACCTTAGAGAGTCTTTGAAAGCTGGCACTGGTGATAGTGTATAATTTCTCACACTAGTACTATGATGGGAGTATTATCAACTGGTACTTTTAATGAACTCCAGACAAATAAAGAAGTACAGGTAATTACTATAAATTAGATGGAGGGACAAAAAAGACTGTTACTATGGTGTGCAAAAGAATATTCATGTTGTATTTGGCAGAACATATGTTTTCATCAGCTTATATTGTGTACTCAAATCCTTATTCTAGAGGCTGCATTTAATATTGCCCACTTGTCACATAGGCATGTTTTCTATTAGGAAAACTGTTCATAAGGAGAGGCAGTAGGTACATTAGTTACAATCACAAACTTTGAAGTCCAGAGTGCAAATCCTGGTTATCACTTCTAGGTTGTTTGACACTGGGGAAGTGTCTAAATGTATTTGAGCCTCCATCTTCAACACAGTGCACAGGGTTATAGTGAGAGACAAATAAAGTCATGCACGTAAAGAGATTAGCAGAGTGCTTGATATATAGGAGGTACCCACAATGACAGGTGCTATGATACAGCTATTATTTCATTCTCATGGAACCAAATGAAAAAATATATATCATTTGTTAAAGTCCCACAAAGAGCACCATGACTTTCAAGCACCATGACTCTAACACCTGAGAAGGGGCTTCCCTGGTGTTTCAGTGGTAAAGAATCCACCTGCCAATGCAGGAGACATGGGTTTGATCCCTGGGTAAGGAAGATTCCCTGGAGGAGGATACAGCAACCTACTCCAGTACCCTTGCCTGGAAAATCTCATGGACAGAGGAACCTGCTAGGCTGCAGTCCATGGGGTCACAAAGAGCCAGGCATGACTGAGCGACTAACACTTAACACTTAGTGACTAAACAACAACAACAAAAACAGTTGAGCAAGCTTGAGAATGACTTCCCTAGTATGGCATAGCCTGTGCCTGAATTCAAGATACTACACCTTAGAAGAGAATTGGACTAGAAGTTAACCTTTGGATGAACAAAAGATGTGAAGGGACTTCAGGAAGGAAAGCCTCAAGAGGAAAGATGGTGCTGAAGGACAAAAACCCACATGCAAAGGTCAGAGGGTTATGAATTACTTAGTCAAAGCTATGGTTTTTCCACTAGTCATGTATGGATGTGAGAGTTGAGCTATAAAGAAGGCTGAGCATCAACAATTGATGCTTTTGAACTGTGGTGTTGGAGAAGACACTTGAGAGTCCCTTGGACACCAAGGAGATCAAACCAGTCAATCTTAAAAGAAGTCAACCCTGAATATTCATTGGAAGGACTGATGCTGAAGCTGAAGCTCCAATATGTTGGCTACCTGATGCGAAGAGCCGACTCACTGAAAAAGACCTTGATGCAGGGAAAGACTGAAGGTAGGAGAAGAGGGCGACAGAAGATAAGATGGTTGGACAGCATCATTGACTCAATGAACATGAGTTTGAGCAAGCTCCAGGAGATGGTGAAAGACAGGGAGGCCTGGCATGCTGCAGTCCATGGGGTCATAAAGAATCAGAGATGACTGAGCAACTGAACAACAACAGCACCAGCAGAAATTTACACAACATTGTAAATCAACTATAGTTCAATTTTAAAAAGAAAGAAAAAATCATAGGTTATGAAGTATGGGATCTTCAGGAAGACTAAATTATTACTGCCTTGCACTTGAGTTTCCACAATTGCACTAGCTTTGTGGGAAAGAGAGGAATCACAAGTTCATGTTTTCCTGGCTCCATTCCCATGCACACTCTAGTAACTTCACTCCCTATTCTGGACCCATACATTCCCTTATGTCATCTTTCTGGCCCTTCCCCACTGCCCCCCACCACCAAAAAACAACCTGTTAAACCAAGATAATATCTCACAAGTTCTCTGGGAATCAGTACTCATGGCCACTGCGTATCTCCCATTTCTCTTCTCTTCTTTTAGGGCTTTCTCTGGGTATATATACTGTCCTGGCCAATGGCCATCAAAAGCAAAACCTCCACTTGGTATCTGCCAAGGGCAAGCCTGGTGACCAGCAGTATCCATTCCAGGTTGTCAGTACCCAGTAGGGAATGTGCTGTCTTCCAACGTTGCACTCTCCTGGGTGTTGCCAAAGCTGCTGGCACTGAGGTTGCTGTCATATTACAACAAAGTTTTTTTTTCTTTACTTTTTTTTTTAATTGGAGATCCTTTGATGTAAGATTCAGGCCTGGGTTCAAGGGGGGCTGGGCCAGATGATATATGTGACAGACATTTGTGACAGACTCACATAATCTAGCCAAAGCCCTAACATGAACCCAACTGCCCTTGAAACAAGTTATGTGACAGTCTTTTAACTTTGGATGATTTCTTTCACAGGAGGCTTCTTGATCCTTATGCCTTATCAAACCTCCTATGTGCCTAGCTATTTGCACCTAACTTTTACAGTAACTGCCACTGAAGTTGACAATGGGGTTCTTTATTATGATGGGATGGTCAGAAGAAAGGACAAAGGACACAGAGGTGAAATTCATTGAGCAGTTCAGTTTATCAAGGATCACTGAATAACCACTGTCTGCTTCACTTTGCCTTGCAAGGCTGCCATTATTATACTCATGTTCCAGGTCTTATACTCTGTTATACCGATGCTCAAAGTAATGGGATCAAGGTTCACACAGACAGTAAAGGACAGAATTTGAAATTAGGTCTTCCTACTCCAATTGTCCCTACCTGCAATAATGGTCTGCATTTTAATCACAAGGAATAATTATAATTGGCCCTAGGGGATTAGGGTAAATGTATGAGGAGATACAAATGCACACATTAGACTCTATAGCACTACATCTTTACAACAGTTTGTGACCACTCTAAGGGTCAGCAAATTTTAACCTGAAGGCCCACAACTTGGTTTTTTAAATAAAGTTTTATTGGAACACAGTTGTGCTCATTGTGCTCATTCATTCACTTACATACGGTCTACAACTGCAGAGAAGTTTTGTCACAGAAACTATATTCATGCAAGCCTAAGATATTTATTTTCTGGCTCTTTAAAAAAAAGTTTGGGAACCCCTGCTAACCCCTCAAAATGTCCCATAGGTTCAGGAAATGTCTTCATTAGTACATGATATCCCCCACCACCCCAACCAACCTTTAGAACCGTAATGAATCTGAAAAAGATTTAGTCCTATATCTGGGGAGAAATTATCAACACAAAGTACCCACAGAGCTCGTCATGCTGAAGAATAGTGCCATGGCACAAGAGTTCTTAAACTGGGGCTGGTATGTATTTGCACAATAAACTTTTCAGGAGAAAAGATCCATAATTTTATCATATCAAAAATAGTTAAGAATAAACAATGTAATTCTTGTCAGAGAGATAAAGGTTTAAGTCCCAATTCAGGTACTGACCAGCTGTGTGATTTTAGCAATTAGTTAAAATCTTGGAGTTTCTCTTATTTAAAAAGTGTTGTATATAGATGATCTCCTAGGACCAGGTCATCCCCTGAATGTGTGCATCTACCTGCAACTTTAGATCACTAAGTGATGCCTAGCCTTTGTCCTCTCCCTATTCCCTTAAGATGAATGTGACCACCACCTGGACCACCTCATCAGGTGAAGCAAACTGTGATATATCCACACAATGAAATATTACCTACCCCACAATTAAAAGGAACTACTTATCCATACAATGGATAGACCTCAAGAACCTTATGCTGGGTAAAAAAAAGTCAGACTCAAAGAATATTAACTGTATAGTTCTATTTATATGACATTCTGGAAAAAACAAACTACAGGGACAGAGATCAGATCAGAGGTTGCCAGAAGCTAGAGTGGAGCAAAGGGATTGATACAAAAAGCGAGGGAAACAGAATTTTGAGCTCCTGTGACCTTCAGCCTGGGTTTTATGCCCATGAATATGTTATGTTACATGGCAAAAGGAACTCTGTAGTTGTAATTAAGGTTATTAGTCATTTAATCTTAAAATGACAAAATCAACCTGGATTATCTAGGTAGGTCCAATGTAATCATATGAGCTCTTAGAAGCAGAGGAAGAAGGAAGAGATGTTTGAATCACAAGAAGGATTCAACTTGCTGTTGCTGGCTTGAGGATGGAGGGGTCAAGTGTCAAAAAAAAATGGGGAAGTTCAATCCTACAGTCCCATGGAACTGAATTATGCCAATCACTTGAATGAACTTGAAAGCAAGTTTTTTACTCATCTCCAAAAAGGGACTCAAACCAGGGGAACACTTTGATTTCAGCATTGTGAGACCTTGAACAGAGAAACCAACACTCTGTGCATGGACTTCTGACCTACGGAAATATGAGCTAATAAGTGGATGTTGTTTTAAATCATGAAGTTTGTGGTAATTTGTTTTCATAGCAATGGAAAACTAATAGGGCAGGGCATGAAGGAAGTCTTCTGGGTAGAAGAAATACCCTATCTTTTATTTTAGGCATTTTTTCGGGTTTATTGAGGTATGAATGACATATAGTGTTGTCCAAGTTTCAGGTGTACAACATGAAGATTTGATAATATGTAAAGATTGCGAGATGATTACAACAATGAGGTTATTTAACACATCCGTCACCTCACATAGTTATTTTTCGCTTTGTGGTGAGAATTTTTAAGATCTACTCTCTTAGCAACTTTCAAATGATGTGCTATATCTTGATTGTGGTGGTAGTTAAACAACTGAGTATGTTTGTCAAAATTCATAGAACTGTACACCTAAAAAGGCTACAGTTTATGTAAACTATGTGTCAGTAAACCTATGAAAATAAAATAAAACTCATCAAAATAGGTTTTAAATAGGTAAATTCTATTGTATGTAAACTATACCCCAAATAAAATGGATTTTAAAAACCAAATTGAAGGGTCATCTACTAGAGAGCTTTCCCTTTACTCTCATCTTTCCCTGACTACAGATAACCAACCACTTTCTTGCTACAACTACACTTTTTTATTTACTTCTATTTTTCTCCTAACACTATATTGTCATTTTGAATTATATCTGTATTACTAGCAGACTCTAAGTACAGAGACAGTGTCTTCTAGTCTGGATCATGAGTGCCCAAAATACAGAAGGTGTTTTATCATCTTTATTTGATTTGCATTTTTACACATGAAAAAAAAACCTTTAAAAGATTTTTTTTTCAAAAATGTTCTGCCTGGATCTTTTCCTAGGAATAATAAATTCCATATGTTTATTACTGCGTTAAGCACTTCAATTTCTTTTAAATTCAAAATCACTTCCTTAAATTTCAAGGGAATACTCCCTATTTCTGGTATTTTTTAATACAGTGAAATAATCCAGGTGTGTCTTATTTGGAGACTTGGATAATATAGCTATTTTACATACAGTTTTTCTAGAAAATAATCTGGATGAAAAAGCCCTTTCAACAATATCTATGTCCATCACAGGTAGGGTTGCCAGATAAAATACATCATGCCTTAGTAAAGTTTAATTTCAGAAATACAACAAATAAGTCTTAATAAAAGTATGTTCCACGCAATATTTAACTGGGTGTTCTTTGTTTATGCCCTCCAAGAGGAGGAGTTCTTTATTTAGGAAGGCACTGAGTCTGACAGCCTTAATTATAGCATACACCTATGAACTGAAGCAAGAGTTCAAGAATCATGTTTTACTTGGTTTTATAAATTTTAAAAAATATTACTTATTTCTTCAGCTCTGCCAGGTCTTCACTGTGGCATGTGAGATCTTTAGTGGTAGTATATGAACTCTTAGTTGTGCCATTTGGAATCTTGTTCCCCAACCAGGAATCAAACCCAGGCTCCCTGCATTGGGAGTGTGAAGTCTTGGCCACTGGGCCACTAGGGAAGTCCAAGAGTACAAGACTAACATTCATGTAAATTTGTGTTTTAAGTGTGCTGAGATTTTACTAAGTGACAATCACCTACATCATGGGCCTGGGTGGGAAGTGAGATGTGCAGACTAACTCTGAGGTCAGGGATGCAGGCAAAAAGGAAATTCGCAATAAAGTGGATCTGCTAAGAAGTGACTTCTTGCTACTGGAGAGGGCTGCAAGCGTTGCCTGAAAGTTGTACACTAACGGAAGTAAGAGATTGCCACTTAGAAAAACTTATTCAGGCAGAGAGGACTTTGGGGAAGAAATACTGGATAAGGAGGTGCCAGAAGGATTCCACAGGAAGGTGAAAGTTTGAGAGTTAGGCACAAGGTTGCTGAGAAAGAATCTTTAATTCCTTAATTTGAACAAAAAATATTGAGCACCTAATATGTGTCATACACTGTTCAAGCAACACCATTCAAGGCAGAGATAAAAGCCCCCGTCCTCATGGAATTTACATGTCAGGTGGGGAGTAGCACATTCAAATCAATAAGGAAAGCATATATAGTGCTATGTAGAAAAATGAAGCAAGGACAGAAGACAGGAAATGTGGATGGAGAAACTTAAGAGTACCCAAAGAATGCCTCACTGACAGTGACATTTGAGCAGAGACCTTAAATAGGTGAGGACAAGGGTGATGCTTCTATCTGGTGTAAAACTAGTCCAGCAAAGAGAACATCAATATGTGCGATAAAAACCCATCTTTGTCTAGGAAAAGCAAGGTCAATGTGTCTGAAACCCACTGGAACTAGTAGGAGAGGGGTTAGGGAGGGAGATGCAGAGACTTCCTATGGGGCCTTATTGGATAATATAAGGATCTGGTCTTTTAACTGTGAGTATTAGCTGCTGGAGATTTCTGAGCAAAAGAGTGACTCATTAAAAAGCTTGCTCTGGCTTCCTCCCAGGTGGTGCAGTGGTAAAAAATCCGCCTGCAATGTAGGAGACACAGATTCAATCCCTGGGTCAGGAGGGCCCCCTGGAGAAGGGCATGGCAACCCATTCTAGTATCTTGCCTGGAAAATCCCATGGACAGAGGAGACTGGCAAGCTACAGTCTATAGGGTCACAGAGTTGGACACAACTGAGCACACACGCATTGGCTGCAGCATAGAGGATAGAATGCAAAGAGACAAAAGACAGAAACAGTATGACCAGTTTTAAGACCAAGTCAAAAAAAAAGACCAAATCAGGTATATGAATAGCTGATTCACTTTACTGAACACCTGAAACTAACACAACATTGTAAATCAACTATGCTCGAATAAAATCTTAAAAAATAGAGTACTCTTAAAAGAAAATAAAAAGACCAAATGAGGAAGAGATTGCAGCTTCCCTCATTGAATTATAGCTAAAAGTGGTGAAAATAAATATTTAGTAAAATGACACAGAGGTGCTGTTCTTTTCTTTTTTTTTAATTTATTTATTTTAATTGGAGACTAATTACTTTACATTATTGTATTGGTTTTGCCATACAATGACATGAATCTGCCCCGGGTGTACAAGTGTTCCCCATCTTGAACCCCCCTCCCACCTCTCTCTGCATTCATCCCAGTGCACCAGCCCCGAGCATCCTGTATCATGCACTGAACCTGGACTGGCAATTCGTTTCACATATGATAATATACATGTTTCAATGCCATTCTCCCAAATCATCCCAAGTAAAGACAGTTTTATGTAGCAGAGTCCTCTAGCTTAGCTAGGTGTTTTGTTACAGATCTGAAGAAGTAGGGTCAGTATGTTGCATTACAAGAGTATTGCAAACAATCTATGAATTATATAACTTGTCTGGGCCCACCTATCCGAAGCCTCCTATCTCTTCAGGACAAGCTTATAAGGTTAGTGTGATAAGGGTCTAACTAAGCTAAATGTTGTAAGTATAGAGCTGTAGAAACTGAATTGTAAAGAATGGGGACTTCAGTTCAGTTCAGTTCAGTTCAGTCCCTCAGTCGTGTCCGACTCTTTGCGACCCCATGAATCACAGCACGCCAGGCCTCACTGTCCATCACCAACTCCCGGAGTTCACTCAAACTCATGTCCATCGAGTCGGTGATGCTATCCAGCCATCTCATTCTCTGTTGTCCCGTTCTCCTCCTGCCCCCAATCCCTCCCAGCATCAGAGTCTTTTCCAGTGAGTCAACTCGTCACATGAGGTGGCCAAAGTATTGGAGTTTCAGCTTTAGCATCAGTCCTTCCAATGAACACCCAGGATTGATCTCCTTTAGAATGGACTGGTTGGATCTCCTTGCAGTTCAAGGGACTCTCAAGAGTCTTCTCCAGCACCACAATTCAAAAGCATCAATTCTTCAGTGATCAGCTTTCTTCACAGTCCAACTCTCACATCCATACATGACCACGGGAAAAACCATAGCCTTGACTAGGCGGACCTTGATGTTTATGTAAGTGGTTATTTGCCTCTGCTCTTGGCAACTAACTAAAGCCAACCTTAGCCTCTGAGCATATTCAATGTTGGATGCCTTTCTATTTGAGAAATTTAAATAATAACATAAAACTAAAAGCAGTTTTGTGTTTACTAATGAATTGTCCTTGTTTGTTTAGTTATATTCTGATTAAAGAAACACTCCTATGACATTCTGGTTTTACACAATAGGTAAATCAAGTTCTGAATGATTTATAGCACCACAGTTCCCCTAGGTGATTCTGATGTACACAATTTGGTTGAGGCTCATGGAGCCTAAAGAGTAAGTCAATTGGCCTGGAGGGGGATTCAAACCAGAAGCTTTATGAACCAGTTTTCAAGCTCATTAAATAAGACTGTTCACCGGACAATATAAGGACAGCCTGATGTTCCCCATACTGTCAGGAGAAGCTCCTTCTAAGTGAGGATGTATTGGACTAAGGAAGTTTCAATTGAAAGAACATAAAAAGAAAGCAAAAGCAAAACAGTCCAAAGCTGAGGCCATGTGGAGGAGAATCTGTTTATCAGGCATACCCTGGCAAGACACCAGTAACAAAGAACTGCCAGCCACATGGCTCTCTGATGATGCTCACCCTTAGTCAGTTTCATTAATTAGAGTTGTCATATTATATACAGTGGTCCTTTGGTATTCAAGGGGGGATTGGTTCCACAACCCCCATGAATACCAAAATCCATGGATGCTGAAGTTCTTATATAAAATGGCACAGTGTTTGCATATAACTTATGCATAGCCTCCTGCATACTTTAAATCATCTTTAGATTATTTATAATACCTAAAGCAATGTCAATGCTATGTATGTACTTGTAAATACAATGTAAATTATATGTAAGTAGTTTCCTGTGTGTAGCAAATTCAAGTTTTGCTTTTGGGAACTTTCTGGAAATTTTTAAAATATTTTTGATCCATGGTTGGTTGAATCTAAGGATACAGAATCCATGGATACAAAGGATCTGACTGTATATGTAGCTTTATCCCCACTTCTGCCTTGTTTTCTATCATTCTCTTCATCATTTGAGTTTCTTTTCTCTGCGTCTTCTCCAACACTATTATTCCTGTCTTGTACACAAAGAGCAACTACAAAAAAAAATAATGTCCCAGGAACAGACACCTCAAGAATTTATGGAAAGTAGGATGACGACCTACTGGGTTTTTCCCTCTTCTCTTAATGATATTGAACATTATCCAGATTATTTTAGTCAAAGCAACATTTGGGCAGCTGTCTTCAGGAAACAGTCTATAAAGACTTTTGACTCCCTTTTCTAGGACGCAACAGGTTAGAACTCATCATTTTAAAACATGCTTGAGGGGACTTCCCTGGTGGTCCAGTAGTTGAGAATCCACCTTCCAATGCAGAGGACTAGGGTTTGACCCCTGGTTTTTGAATTAAAAGATCCCACATGCTAAGGAGTAACTAATCCCGTGTGCCAAAACTACTGAGTCTGTGTGCCATAACTAGAGAGTCTGTGCACTGCAATGAAAAATTCTGCATGATGCAATGAAGATCCCATGTGCTGCAATTAAGACCTGATGCAGCCAAAAAAATAAATATTTTTTAAAAATTTAAAAAGACATGCTTGAAAAGATGGAGAAGTGAGTAGATTGGAAAGGTGGAAATATAGTTATAATTTGAAAAACCAGTTTGAATGGAGGTAAGTTGTTGGGAACATTCATTTGGGTGGCTTTTTGGAGAAAACACTTAATGTTTGTATAGTGCTTTACAATTTAAAAGCATCTTTCACCGTATCACTTCAGTTCAGTCGCTCAGTCATGTCTGACTCTTTGCGACCCCATGGACTGCAGCAGGCCAGGTTTCCATGTCCATCACCAACTCCCGGAGCTTACTCAAACTCATGTCCATTGAGTTGGTCATGTCATCCAACCATCTCATTCTCTGTCATCCCCTTCTCCTCTTGCCTTCAACCTTTCCCAGCATCAGGATCTTTTTCATTGACTCAGTTCTTCACATCAGGTGGCCAAAGTATTGGAGTTTCAGCATCAGTCTTTCCAATGAATATTCAGGACTGATTTCCTTTAGGATGGACCAGTTGGATCTCTTTGCAGTTCAAGGGACTCTCGAGTCTTCTCCAACACCACAGTTCAAAAGCATCAGGTCTTTGGCACTCAGTTTTCTGAGTCCAACTCTCACATCCATACATGACTACTAGAAAAACCATAGCCTTGACTAGATGGACCTTTGTTGGCAAAGTAATGTCTCTGCTTTTTAATATGCTGTCTAGGTTGGTCATACCTTTTCTTCCAAGGAGCAAGCATCTTTTAATTTCATGGTTGAATCACAATCTGCAGTAATTTTGGAGCCCCCTCTCACTGTTTCCATTGTTTCCCCATCTATTTGCCATGAAGTGATGGGACCAGCTGCCATGATCTTAGTTTTCTGAATGCTGAGTTTTAAGCCAACTTTTTCACTCTCCTCTTTCACTTTCACCAAGAGGCTCTTTGGTTCTTCTTCACTTTCTGCCATAAGGGTGGTGTCATTTGCATTTCTGAGGTTATTGATATTTCTCCCGGCAATCTTGATTCCAACTTGTGCTTCATCCAGCCCATGATGAAGTACATCTCATGATGTACTCTGCATATAAGTTAAATAAGCAGGGTGACACTATACACCCTTGACGTACTCCTTTACCAATTTTAAATCAGTCTGTTGTTCCATGTCCAGTTCTAACAGTCTCTTCTTGACCTGAATACAGATTTCACCATATATTTGCACTTAGCTCTCATTGTGACTCTGAGGAGAAAGGTGAGTGGACTTCTCTAACACTACACAGTAATTGAGTAATGAAGCTGGTATTATAAACAAAGTCTGGCTCCTCATTTCAGCCTAAGCTGCTTTATTATTTATTAGGATCCCCTGCGGCATCTTGACATCGCAAAGCAAATTTAGAAATATTTAGAAAAAAATTTTATTTAAAAAAAATCTAAAAGTTTTATAAGGTAAATGTGTAAAACTTTATGACATTGAAGATAATTAATCACGTTTCAAGCTCTAAAACATTAGTGGTCAAAATCACTACAAGGGACCCAAGGAGAATTTTATCTAAGGTCGTCAGTGGTCAAAAGCAGCTACAGCTGGAGGACTTCTAGAATTCTTCATTCTTGGTGAAAGATATTTTCATTTCATGCCGGGAGCTGTTCTTTCTCCAGCACTCAGATTACTTTATGAGCCATTTGCTTTGCAAGTAAGTAGTTTTTTTTCTGTTAATGGAATGAAATAATACACTGTGACGGCTCATTATCAAATTGGAATGCAGAAACAACCTTGGCTCATAGTTTAAATTTGCCACTGTAGAAATTATAAAGAAGAAAATAACTATATAGTATATAAAGTGAAGTTTGTTACCCACTGAAAAAACTCTGAAGAGACTTTAATACAGTCAAGGATTTCAACTTTAGTAAAATATTCAAATCATGAAAAACATGCAAATGAAGTAAGACAGTTCTTATTTCTTGAAATTCAGACTATTCAAAAGGTTTTGAAATCTCAGAATATAGATAGAACAGCTTCCCTATATATAGATGTCTATGAATATGAATAGACGCTTAGCAGTCATTTAGCAAACTAAATAAATATAAACAAAACATTACTACTGGATACTAGTAGATGAATGGAACAGATGAACTGGTATCAATGAGTGGGAAAAGAGGTTGATTCTAAAGAAGGAAAGAAACAATTATGTAGCACATCACCAATTCGAAGGCTCATATTCTATATAGAACAGTGCATACTACATCATTTTTGTTCTTTTGAAAAAATATAAAGATATTCATAAAGGGCTTCCCCTATGGCTCAGAGAGTAAAGCATCCACCTGAAATGCAGGAAGTCAGGGTTCGATCCCCGAGTCAGGAAGATACCCTGAAGAAGGAAATGGCAACCCATTTAAGTATTCTTGCCTGGAAGCTTCCAAAGACAGAGGAGAGGATTCAAAAAGTAAAAGATTCATGATTTTGGACTATGACATCTGAATGTGCTAAACATGTGACAATTTGGCTATGTGCTTGGTTGAGTATAAAGCTTTATGTGTTTTCCAAATGGAGCCCAAATATTTAGCATGAGAACAAAACTGCTGGTACCTTTTTTAAAAAATGCTATTTTAAGGCCTTTGTAATTATTTATAGTCTGCCCTGTGAATGTCTCACAAGTCTAAGTCAGAAGACCATAATTTTTTAAAAAATTGTTCTTTGCTTGCTTCTAATCACCTGATTTTGGAAAGTACAAAATTCTGGGGATTTTATTTGGTCATTTTTGTTATTACTAACACATTGTAGATGGATCTTTAATGTCAATTGACAATTAATACAATTATCTGAAATGACCCAGACAAAAAGCTCATTCTTATCTGTATTCATAAAGCATTTTACTCTGCTCATCAATGCTGAAGGTGCAGTAGTGAGATGGTGTCTTAAATATTTGATGCTAATAAATTTGATGTTAAACTCACTATGTCCTAGATTATAAGTGTTATAAGTGGGATAGGAATAAGCATATATTAACCACCTTATTGGGGGAGTAAGTTGGTGCAGCCACTGTGGAAAACAGTTTAGAGGTCCCTCAGAAAACTAAAAATAGGATTACCATATGACCCACCAATCCCACTCTTGGGTACATATCCACACAAAGCTATAATTCAAAAAGATATATGCACACTTATGTTCAAAGCAGCACTAGTCACAATAACCAAGACATGAAAACAACATAAATGTCTATCAGCAGATGAATAGATAAAGAAGATATGGTATATATAATGGAATATTCAGTTCAGTTCAGTTCAGTTCAGTTCAGTTCAGTCGCTCAGTCATGTCCGACTCTCTCAGCCATAAAAAAGAATGAAATAATGCCATTTTCAGCAACACAGATGAACCTAGAGAGTATCATGCTAAGTGAAGTAAGTCAGACAGAAAAAGACAAATACCATGTGATATAACTTATATGTGGAACCTAAGTGTTAGTCAATTGTGTCCTCTTTGAGATCCCATGGACTGTATGTAGCCTGCCAGGCTCCTTTGTCCATGGAATTCTCCAGGCAAGAATACTGGAGTGCCCTTCTCCAGGGGATCTTCCTGATCCAGGGATCGAACTTGGGTCTCCTGCATTGCAAGCAGATTCTTTACTGTCTGAGCCACCTGGGAAGACACTAATGAACCTATCTATGAAACAGAAATAGACTCATGGACATAAATAACAGACTTGGTGGTTGCCAAAGGGGAGGGGGTTGGGGGAGAGATGGAATGGGAGGTTGAGGTTAGCAGATGTAAGTTTTTATATATAGAATGGATCAACAAAAAGATCCTATTGTATAGACAGGGAAATATATTCAATATCCACCATAATGGAAAAGAATATTTTTTAAAAGAATGTATATATATACAAATACGTGTATGTGTGTGTGTGTGTATATATATATATATATATATATATATACACATATATACCACCTGATTTCATAAGGGAAGGACTCAAGCCCAGAGAGGTGAAACGATGTGCCATATAACACAGAAGTAAATGCTGATACAGTGGGAATACAACTAGGTCTCCAGTTTTCCAGTGCAGTGTACTTCTGACTTCAAGAGTTTATCTCAAATTTTAATTGGTTACTGACAAAAGTATATAATGATCTGTTTTACAGAAAGTTCTGATTTTAAAGTGATAGAAAGAGTAACAATTCACTGACCACCTGGTAGGTACCCCTTCTCTGTGCTAGTCACTTTATATTATTTGGAAGAACTGACATCATTGGCAACATCATGTCTTCTGACCAATGAACACAGTATATTTCTCCATCTTTCATTTCAGACAATATACAACTTTTGGCAGCTAAGTAAAATCATTTCACTCTGAAAACACTGTTTTCTTGGCTTCATTTATTCTAGTTTTTCAGAACAGTTGCTAGGCCATTCTGCTCTCATTTTAAGATAGAATGATAACCAGTAAGAATTCATGGAAAATACAATGTGTTCATTCAGAGGAACACAATTGGCTCTAAATTAGCATAGAAATGCCAGCAAGACACTTCTGTAATATTCACAATAAGAGATTTTCAGGAAAAAATATTATAACCTGATATTTAATTTTTAACATCTTTCAGTTCAGTTCAGTTCAGTCACTCAGTCGTGTCCGACTCTTTGCGACCCCATGAATCACAGCACGCCAGGCCTCCCTGTCCATCACCAACTCCCAGAGTTCACTCAAACTCGCCCATCGAGTCGGTGATGCCATCCAGGCATCTCATTCTCTGTCTTTCCCTTTTTAGGATGTAATTTGACATTCCATAAACTAGATGCAATTAAATTTTACAATTAAGTTCTGACACATGTGCATACACATGAAATCATCACCACAAACAACATAGTAAACAGGACTTCCCTCATGGCTCAATGGTAGAGAATCTGCCTGCCAATGCAGCAGACATGGGTTTGATACGTGGTCTGGGAAGATCCCACATGCTGAGGAGTAACTAAGCCCTTACACCACAACTACTGAGCCTTGCTCTAGAGCCTGGGAGCCACAACTACTGAGCCCACGTGCTCCAACTACTGAAGTCTGCTCGCCCTAGAGCCTATTCTCCACAAGAGAAGCCAACACAATGAGAAGCCCACACACCACAACTAGAGTACCCACAAGTTGCTGCAATTAGAGAAGAGCCCAGGCTGCAACGAAGAACCAGCACAGCCAAAAAATAAATATATTAAATAAATAAATAACACTTTTAAAAAAATTCTTGTTGTTCAGTCATTAACTCATGTCTGACTCTTTGCAACCCCATGGACTGCAGCACACCAGTCTTCCCTACCCTTCACCATCTCCTACAGTTTGCTCAGACTCATGTCCATTGAGTCAATGATGCCATTCAACCATTTCATCCTCTATCATCCCCTTCTCCTCCTGCCCTCAATCTTTCCCAGCATCAGGGTCTTTTCCAGTGAGTCAGCTCTTCGTATCAGGTGACCAAAGTATTGGAGCTCAGCTTCAACATCAGTACTTCCAATAAATATTCAGGGTTGATTTCCCTTAGGATTGACTGGTTTGATATCCTTGATGTCCAAAGGACTCTCAAGAGTCTTCTCCATTACCACACAGTAGAAAAATATAGCACTCCTGAAAAGTTCTCTTGGCACCCCTTTGTAATCCTTTCCTAACACTCAATCCCTACCTTCCACATTCCCAGGCAACCACTGATCTGCCTTTGTTCACTGCAGGCTTATTTGCATATTATGATATTTTATATAAACATGGAATCATACAGTCTGAACTCATTTTTTTGGCTAGCTCATTTCACTCAGCATAATTATTTTGAGTTCCATTCAAGTTTTTGCATGTATGAAAATTTCATTTCTTTTTAGTAGTGAGCAGTATTACATTGTAAGATATATCACTTTGTTTATCCCTTCATTTTTGAAGGATATTTATGATGTTTCTTGTTTGGGGCTATTTTACAGATAAAAATGTTATGAACATTTGTGTAAAAGAATTTGCATGGACATAATTCTTTAATTTTTCTTGAAAAATTGCTTAAGAGTTTAATGGGTGTATCATTTTTTAAGTATATGTTTAATATTTTAAGAAGCTGCCAAACATTTTTCCAAAGTGATTTTACATTTTGTATCCCCACAAGCAGTTTATGGGCGTTCAGGTTCCTCCATATCCTTGTCAACACTTAGTATGGTCAGTCATTTTCATTCTAATACAGGCATACCCCAGAGATAATTGTGGGTTAAGTTCTAGACTACTAGACTAATAAAATGAATATCATAATAAAGTTAGTCACAAGAATTTTTTTAGTTTCCCAGTGCATATAAAAGTTGTGTTTACACTATACTATAGTTTACTAAGTGTGCAACAGATTTTTAAAATATATATAAAAAACTTAATTAAAATATTTTGTTGCAAAAAAATGCCAACCATCATCTGAGCCTTCAGTGAGTCCTAATATTTTTACTGGGAGATAGTCTTGCCTTATGTTCATGGCTACTGACTGATCAGGGTGGTAGTTGCTAAAGATTGGGATGGCTGTGGAATTTTCTTTAAAAAATGATTAAACGAAATTTGCTGAATTGACTCTTGTTGAAGTATAGTTGATTTACAGTGTTGAGTTCATTTCTGCTGTACAGCAAAATGATTCAGTTTTACATATATATGTATATTCTCTTTAACATTCTTTTCTATTATTGTTTATCATAGGATATTAAATATAGTTCTCTCTGCTATCCAGTAGGAACTTATCATTTTTGATCGACTCTTTCACTTGAACACTTAGAGGCCACTATAGGGTTGTTAATTGGCATAGTTTTAATGTTGTTGTATTTCAGGGAATGAGAAGGCCCCAGGAGATGGAGAGAGCTGGGGGAACGTCTGGTCGATGGACCAGTCAGAACACACAAAACCTTTACTGATTAAGTTCACCATCTCATATGGGCATGGTTTGTGGTGCCCCCTCCCCCGCCAAAAATTACAGCAGTAATATCAAAGATGACTGATCACAGGTCACCATATCAAATATAAAAGTAATAAAAAATTTTGAAATGTTTTGAGACTTACCAAAATGAGACAGACATGAAGTGGAAAGGTAGCACCCTTAGACTTGCTAGACAAAGGGTTACCACAAACCTTCAATTTGTAAAAAGAGCAGCATCTAAAAAATGCAATAAAACAAAACACAATAAAGTGAGGTATGTCCATAGATGTGTGGTGATACCTTATTTTGTGATTTTAATTTTCATTTCTTCGATGACTAATGATGAGTATATTTTCATTTGTCTATTTGCCATTCACATATTTTCAAATCTTACCCACATTTAAATTTGGTTGTTTGTTATTCTTCATGCAAGTCTTTATCACCTAAGTACAAAATTTTCACCCAGTCAGTGGCTTGTCTTTACATTCTTTTAACAGTGTCTTTCAAACAGCAGAATTTAAAATTTTTGATGAAGCCCATTTTATCAACTTTTGACTTTTACGGATTGTAAATACTTTTGGTGTCATGTCTAAGAAATATTTTCCAAATCCAAGGATGCAAAACTTTTCTCCTATGATTTCTTCTAGAAGTTTTATATATTAAGGTTCTACATTTAGGTCTATGAACCACTTGGGGTAAATTTTCATTTATGATAAAGGTGTGGACCTGGATTAATGCTTTTGCATATAGATGTTTAATTGTTCCAGCACAATTGGTTGAAAAAAACTATTCTTTCTCCACTGAACTGCATTTGATGCATTGCTGAAAGTCAGCAGTATATATATGTATGGGCTTATTTCTGAACTCTCTATTCTGTTCCATTGACCTACATGTTTATAAAGATAAACTAGTGCAAAGACACTAGTACCATAAGGTTTTGATTATTATAAATGTATAATGAGTCTTGAAAACAGATACTCTTATTCCTCAAACTTTGCACTTTTTGTCAAAGTTGTCTTAGCTAGTCCTTTGTCTTTCCAGATGAGCTTGAATATAATATATGGATCTTAAATATCAATTTGAAGAAAATTGACAAAATGACCAAAATGAGTGTTCTGGTCAATAAATACCGTACATGTATTTATATATAATTTCCTTGATTTTGTTCTGTAGTTTTCAGTATACTAGTCTTTAGCATCTTTTGTTAGATTTATACCTATGTATTTCATGTCTTTTTATGCTCTTGTCAACGGTATTGTTTTATTTAAATACAATTTCCAATTGTTAGCTACTATGGCAACCCACTCCAGTGTTCTTGCCTGGAGAATCCCAGGGACGGGGGAGCCTGGTGGGCTGCCGTCTATGGGGTCACAGAGTCGGACACGACTGAAGTGACTTAGCAGCAACAGCAGCAGCAGCAGTGTATAGAAAAAACATTAATGTTTCTATTACTTTGTATCCTGCAAAGTTGTTAACGCATTTTTTATATCTAGTAGCTTTTTTTGTAGATTTAATATCTTCTATATAAATGATCATGTTGTGTGTGAACAAAGACAGTCTTACTTCTTTCCTCCCAATTCAAATGCCCTTTATGTCTCAGCTTATTATACTTACTAGTACATCCAGTACAATGTTGAATAGAAGTGGAGAGAGCAAACCTCCTCCTCTTGTTCCTGAACCATTAAGTGTGATTTTATCTGCAGAGTTTTCATGGATGAGAATGCTCTCAAATTGAGAAAGTTTCTATTTCTAGTGTTCTGAGAGTTTTATAAGAAATAAACCTTTTTGTTGTAGAATTATGAGATCTCTAAAATTTCTGGATACTGGACCCTTATCAGGAATGTGATTGCAAGTATTGCCTCCCATTCTGTGGCTTGTCTTTTTACTCTCTTAATAATGTTCTTGGATGGACAAATGATTTTAGTTTTGATGAAGTCCAATTTATAAATTGTTTTCCTCTTTTTTTGACTCTGTTTAATTTTATTTTTTAACATTATATACAATTTATACATATTTAAAACATTTTAACCTGAACATTTTCAAACATTTAGCAATATAACAAACTCCCACATATCTATTACCTAGGTTAAATAATTAGTATTTTGCTAAATTTGCTCAATTTGTTTTTTAACTGAAGTATTTTACGGTAAATCCCACACATCAATTTTTTTCTTTTGTTTTTTGTGCCTTTGGTGTCATATTTAAGAAGCCGTTGCCAAAACCAAAGTCACAAAGACTTGGCTTGTTTTCTTCTAAAAGTTCTACAGTTCTGTCTTTTACATATAGGTCTTTGATCCATTTTAGGTGAAGTAAGGGTCCAGTTTCATTCTTTTACCTGTGTATATCTAGTTGCCCCAGCACCATTTGTTCAAATGACTATTCTTCCCCCCATTGATCTTGGGGAAAAATCAGTTGATCATAAATGTGAGGGTTTATTTCCTAACTCTGTTTTCTATTCCACTAATTTATATGTCGATATGTCTACTCTTATGTCTTTCAATTAATGTAGCTTTGTAGTAAGTTTTAAAATCTGGAAGTGTAAGTCTTTCAACATTGTTCATTTTCAAGATTGCTTTGACTATTTAGGACTCCTTGCAAATTCATATGAATCTGAAAATTGGTTTTTACATTTCTGGGAAAAGGCCATTGACGTTTTTGTAGGGATTGCATGGAATCTGCAAATCATTTTGGGGATAACTGCCATCTTAACAATATTGTGTTCCAAACTATGAACATAGGCTGTCTTTTCACTTATATAGGGCTTCTTTAATTTCTTTCAAAAGTATTTTGTAGTTTTACATGTATAAGTCTTTCACCTCCTTGTTTAAATTTATCCCTAAGTATTTTACTCATTTTGATGCTGTTATAAGTGGAATTGTTTTCTCAATTCCCTTTTTGAATTGTTTATTGCTAGTATATAGAAGTACAACTAACTTTGGCATGTTGATCTTATATCCTGTAAATTTGCTGAATTCACTTATTAGCTATAACTTCTTGGGGATTTTCTATATATATGATCACTTCATCTGCAAATAAAGATATCTTTACTTCTTTCTTTCTAATCTGGATCCCCTTTGTTTCTTTTTATCATTCAGTTGTTCTGAATGATAAAGAGCTTCCAGTGTGTTAAATGATAGAGCTTCCAGTGTGTTAAAATATGAGGTTCTTATGTTTGAGAAGATACACTAAGTTAAACTAAGCTAATCAAGTTTTCATTACAAAGCTCTGTCAAGACATTTTTTATTAAAAAGAATACTTTATGGTCAGCATATTAATGTATAATTTATGCATATGTGTGTGTGCATGTATGTGTGCATGCTTGAAAGATTCTCAGAGTACATGTGTTAAGAATTATGGACCTAATTTAATTTGCTTGGCAAATTTTTTTAAATGATAGTGAAAACATATACTTATGGCTAACCTATAACTAATTTATCATGTATTTTGCGTTATTAGAATCTTAGTTACTGTGGTTTTATAGTACATACTTATTTAAATGCCAATATTATTGTCAGATATATATGTTTCATAGTGTGGGAAATTTTTAATTACCCTTAAAATATCTATTTATCTGCATGTAGGCATATATTTAAATTTAGTTATTATAAGTGAAGCTCCCTTGGACAAAAGACATACTGTATAATGTATATGATACAAAGTCACATACAGAAAAATGTATTTTAATCAACATTGAAGCTCTATCTGAAAGTATGCTTTTGCCTGTGTCAGCATCTTGAGGACACGATATCTTTTTAAGCCCGTATAGTGTTTTGGGGGCTGAGCAAAAGATTTAATAATCATCATAAACAAAAACACACCAATATTTTTCCATTAAAAAATTCCTGAGAGGGCAGGTTAGAGTTCTAACTCATTTCTAGAGGCAACTGAGGTACTTACCGCTGCGTGTGCTTTTGAAAATCACTTACTCTCTCTAAACCTCAATATTTTTCATCAGTAAAATAAAATAATATTACCTACATAGCTCAATAACTCATGGGGTTTCAAGTATAATATACAAAACTGTGTGTTTTAACAAATTTTATAAACAAAAGACAGGAGTATGTAAATCATTTTAAAATTAAAAGAATAAAGATTGATAAGAAATGTTTGAAAAGCAACAATTTAAAACTTTGAATATCATATTTAAGGTTACTTCATCATGAAGATTATCTGTCATAACAGAGTTAAAACTTTGATAAGCTGTCTCGGGTTTCGTTAAAAGATTTTTCTTATGACACAATAAAGAAACAACTGAAAATCTCTTAATATTTCTTTCTTATAAGTTTTGATTTGAGTAATTTGTTGCCCCTCTCAAAATTGTTATAAACTTAGTTAACAGCCCATGTTACTGAGATTCCTTTGTACTATTTTATCATACTTAGAATCTGTCTTTGGAGCTAGCCTGATAATGGAGAGGGAACTAATCTATTTTTTGGAGGGAGGGGATAAGAAGTAATGCCAGATGCCGACATCAAGGTAGTCAAATGTGAAGACAGTGTATTTTTCCTTGTAAAATTATTCAGAACTAAATGTAGAACCATCAACTTTTCAGACATTTTTAAACCTTCTGATCAAAGTGTGAATTAAATGCTCATTGAAATGATCAGAACAGGTAAACTAGCTGAGTTTTAGTTGAGGAGGTAAGATGCTTTAAAATAAAGGAAAACTCCAAATGAGGTGTACATTTTGGCTCACTACATATTCAATTTGGGTGCGTTCCAAATTCGCAATTTAATTTATTTCTACTTTTTTTGACTCAGCTCCTAGCCTCTTCCCTCCCCCGCCTCACCCCCACCTCATTCTGGTTGAGCCTTTATACTAAGAAGTGTAGAATTGAGGCATTTATAGTTAAGACACTTATCTAGATGATTCAACCCAGATCAACAAGTGAAGAGTACCTGGCATGGTACAAAAAGGGGCTTTTGGTTCACTTTTTTTTTTTCAGAGGGATGCAGGGCTTTAAAATAATTCATTTATGAAATGAATAGTCTTCTTCACTGAAGATCTTTCTGTTCATTCAAATAAATCTTGTATGCTGAGCAGACATGCAGAAACAGAGAAAGATGAAAACCCAGAGACTAAAAGCAAACAGGCCTTCTAAAAATTAACCAGCCCACTGGAATACTATATAATCAAGCAACACCCTCTAAGTAATGTTAGAGTTGCCAGGTGTGGTGTGGGTCATAATAATACTAAAAAATTATTTTGGTATCTCAAATTCAAGTTTAGCTGGGCATCCTTTAATTTTATTTACTAAATCTGGCAACCCTATTCAGGTGCTATTCTATCACATCTATGGGATTTAAAATTCAGAGTCAGGTTTTATAATTAAGCATTCTTTAAAGAGGGCTTCATAGGTGGCTCAGTGGTAAAGAACCTGCCTGCCAATGTAGGAGATGGGGGGTTGATCAATGGGGGTGGGGGAGATCCCCTAGAGAATGAAATACCAATGAACTTCAGTATTCTTGCCTGGGAGATCCCATGGACTAAGGAGCCTGGTGGGCTACAGTCCATGGGGTTGAAAGAGTCAGACAGGACTTAGTGACTAAACAACAATTCTTTGACGAACAATAAAGTGTCAAATCATTACATTGTACACCTGAAACAAATATGGTATTCTATGTAAATTCTATCTCAATAAAAATGTCATCCAAAAAAGTTATTCAATAGCATACTTGAGTTGATAGTGGCTGTACAGAATATCAACTATTAATTCAGTGCTTTTGATAATTCTCTACATTTTTCTAGGACCTTGTAGTTTTGGAGAAGCTTGGTTTAATATTTAGAAGAACTAAAGGGCCTCTTGATGAAAGTAAAAGACGATAGGGAAAAAGTTGGCTTAAAACTCAACATTCAGAAAACAAAGATCATGGCAACTGGTCCCATCACTTCATGGCAAATAGATCAGGAAACAACGGAAACAGTGACAGACTTTATTTTGGGGGGCTCCAAGATCACTGCAGATGGTGACTGCAGCCATGAAATTAGAAGACGCTTGCTCCTTGGAAGAAAACATATGACCAACCTAGAAAGCACGTTAAAAAACAGAGACATTACTTTGCCAACAAAGGTCTGTCTAGTCAAACCTATGGTTTTTCCAGTAGTCATGTATGGATGTGAGAGTTGGACCATAAAGAAATCTGAGTGCCAAAGAATTGATGCTTTTGAACTGTGGTTTTGGAGAAGACTCTTGAGAGTCCCTTGGACTGCAGGGAGATCCAACCAGTCCGTCCTAAAGGAAATCAGTCCTGAATGTTCATTGGAAGGACTGATGCTGAAGCTGAAGCTCCAATACTTTGGCCACCTGATGTGAACAGGTGACTCATTTGAAAAGACCCTGATGCTGGGAAAGATTGAAGGCTGGAGGAGAAGGGGACGACAGAGGATGAGATGGTTGGATGGCATCACCGACTCAATGGACATGAGTTTGAGTAAACTCTGGGAGTTGGTTATGGACAGGGAGGCCCTTTGCTAATAGTCCTGACTCAGTGACCACAAAGAGTCGGACACAACTGAGCAACTGAACTGAACTGAAATGACTGAAAGGGGGTTCCCAGGTGGTGCTAGTGGTAAAAACAAACAAACAAAAAAAAAACCCCGCCTGCCAATGCAGGAGAAATAAGAGATATGGGTTTGATCCCTGGGTTGGGAAGATCCCCTGGAAGAGGGCACAGCAACCCAAATGTTCTGGGATCCCTTTCATTGTATGGCATTTATCCCTTCCAGTAATCTTGCCTGGAAAATCCCATGGACAGAGGAGCCTGGTTGGCTACAGTCCATGGGGTTGCAAAGAGTCAGACACAACTGAAGCAATTTAGCACTCACAGAAATGATTTGGGAAAAAAAGAATAGTCAAACACACTGCTATGTGGGGAAAAAATAAGTGTTTTTTTTTCCATGACTGTAAAAACAAAAAAATTTGAAATCCAACTGTTCCATTACTTTTCTAATAATTTAGGATGGTAATAATTTCATCTACAGAATTCAGATTCTAAGTTCCCATGCAGTGTCAACTTCAATGTTTTAGATTTATAAGTTTTCTGACCATCCATGGATCCTCTGCCTTCTCAGTCAGGGCTTTCTATTAACACTACCCTTTCTGTTTCAGTGAACTGAGGGAAGGGGAAAACCCAGAAACACCCCTTTGCTAATAGTCCTGACTCAGTGTGCACAATATGGGCTCTGTGTCTGCTTCATACTTGCTGAGCAACAGAGGGTTAAAATCTTTTACAATATCACCACTCAGATTGCTGTTTACCATGTAAAGTACAGGGTACAGAGTGAGGAGAAAGGCCACAAAGGTCATTATGCTTTGGTGGCAAAAAAGCTATCATTATTTTCATTCTATACAGTGCCAAGGAGCCATTTATTAAAGGACAAAATTGGAAATTCTCCACTTTGCTCTTTTTGCAGACTGTTCTATTTTATTTCCACAACCTGAGGAAAAGAAAGAAGGTTTTACGAGTAGAGCACTGCAATTGTCAGGGTCTTCTGGTGCCCACAGGCTGCCCTCATACAATGACACTATGTTCATTGTTGAGAAAATTGAATTTCATTTTTTCCTTATATTAAATTGAAATATTTTAAGTCTTGTTGCTGAAGCTGGTTTCATGAGACTGTCTTACCATTTGGTCAGTCGCTGAGGGAAACTAATCACATGAGGTTTTCAGCCTGGAGGAATCTCTGCCCGCTCTGAATATACATTCTCTTTCGTTTGTATGGCAGTTATCCCTTTATGCTGTATATTATAGTTGTTTGTGGCTTATCTTCCCTATTCAATAATAAAAACTCTGTGAGATCTCAGCAGGGCCCATGTATACTCATCTTAATCCCCTTATCCAGAACTTCACATTGCATATTGTAAATTCTTGATAAATATTTGCTGAATGAATGAATGTGTGGACTGTTTTTATTTTGTACTAACTACAGCTATACAATGATCATGCCCAGATGTTTGGGACTTCCAAGCAAATAGAAAGGACTTTCTTCCCTTTTCTTAACTCACAATAAAAGATTTTTCAGTTCTGTTATCCAAAAGTACTTGGATGCAGAAAGGAAGAGGAGAAAGATTTTGGCATTTTCCTCACTGACAAAGTCTAAAATATAAGTAATTCTCAGTAACTAGATTCCTGGGCCCCTGTGGATAAGTGGTGAGGTTTAGCTGAAGTTAGTATTGACTGTGAGCACAGGGTAGTCTAGAGTCTTAAAACAGGCCTCTTATCATCCTCTAAGCCAAGTGATGAAAGCTCCAGCCTGGTTGGGATCTCATCCATAATTAGGTGGGTTTTAGGTCAGTGTGTTTTTGCATCTTTGCAGGAAGGCTTGAATGTGGCCAGAAAAAGATGACAAACACTGAAGGGCTAGAAAAGTTACTCTGGAACAAGTGGAGAGAAGAATTTTTTTTTAATCTTTGATATAATAACAGGATAAATCATGCAAAATAAGAAAGTGGCCATTAAAAAGAGTGGAAGGCTAATTTAGAAAACCTCTGCGTAGAAAACCAAGGGAATGTATTCAATATTCAGGAAGCTAAGGAGAGAATTTCTCATCTAGAGAGAAGTGGTCCTAGATTCCAGAACACGTGAATCTTGATTCCTTAGAAATAAAGGTTGGAGGGAGAAAACATAAAAGAGAAAGAGATGGATCAAGCTAAAATGGCTAAAGTTGAGGAGGAGAATTGTGGACCCCATAGGATCAGGGTAAAGGAATATGCTTAGGCCCTCTATTAGAAAATCAGATAAGAATTATTGAAATTTGATTAATCAGTTAAACAAGGATACCAGTCATTGTACCAATTTCTTTTGCTAGATGATCTGATTTAATCCTCCACTAACTATTCAGGTAGACATTTTATCTCCATTTTCTGGCTTCTACAGATAGAGGCTCATATATAGTCATATTCAAGATCACACAGATAGGAAGAAATTGAGAGAGAATTCCAGCTCGGGAGTAATTCAGATGGTTTCTGACACATGGAAGCCCATGCGCTTTCCACTACACTTAATGAACGGAGTTTGCATGGGCCTGGTTTAAATAACTATATCTATATTTACTGCTATATATTCTATTTGTTGTGCTTCCCGATGGCTCAGGAGGTAAAGAATCTTCCTGCCAATGCAGGAGATACAGGAAACTCGAGTTCGATCCCTGAGTTGGGACGATCCCCTGGAGAAGGAAATGGCTACCCTCTCCAGTATTCTTGCCTGGAGAATCCCATGGACAGAGAAGCATGGTGGGCTACGGTCCATGGAGTCATAAAGAGTCAGACATGACTGAAGCGACTGAGCACACACATAGACATTCTGTTTGTTACCCTGAGGTTTTTAATATTAATAACACTGGAATGTATTTAATTTCACAATAAATAAAGGTGAATGAAATCCTTCAGAGGAGAGAAATCAAAAGGGAAATTAGACTATTTGTAGGCATATGTCCCATCTCATGAGGTTGTGACAATAGGAGAAGTACATAATTGGACTCCTGCCACTTCCCCTCATCCCCTGTAGCCTTCAATCCTCTAATTCAAGGAATAGTTTAACTTAGTCACCTCTTACAGGTAAGCCTCACCTCATACCCTGGTCCAATCCTGATTCTAAATGGGTTGCAGGGCCAGTGTGAAGCCGGATAAAAGAACTTAGTGGTCATTATCCACATCACTCAGTGAGACCATGACCACTGAAAGAGCCAGTGGAGGCTTTGTTCCTTCTCTCACGTAGGTCTGCCAATAACTTGTGCTCCTTCTTCTACTTTAGTCCTTCTAATGTTGTCCTGCCTTCTCTCTCCCCTGACATCCTTGCCTTCAGCTTCAAATCCTTCCAAGGACTGAATTTGTGGACTTTGAACTCTAATAACTCCAGTGACTCACTGGTACCCAGTGCCATATGTTACAGATGCTGACCACCACCAGCACTTTCTGTGATTCTATTATTAATAATGAAATCTGTGAACTTTACAAAGCATTGTTACATTTGTTTATTTCTCACAGTCTTGTATGCTTGGGTACATGCATTTTCTCACCCTCATTTTAAGGATAAGAAGCCCGAAGAATTTTTACTTACCCTGGGTCACAAGAATATTAAGTAGCAGAGCTCCTTTTTCTGATTTTCTGACCAGTACTCTTCAATCTCTGCCCTGTTGCATTCTGACTATCCTTTCTGTCCACTGGCTGATACACTTTTTTCATATCTATCTTTGACCTCAAGTTCTCAAATATTTGCTTTTTTATTTTGCCTCTGTGTGTCCACTTCTTAAACTCATTTTCCTCTCTAGCCCAGAGATTCTCAAATTTTCTGGGATGCCTGTTAAAATGTGGCTTCTGAGGCCCCAAACCCAAAGGATGTGATTTAGTATGTGTGAAGGGAGGATGGAGGGATCACCATTTTAACAATTAGTCTAAGTGATTGTGATGGAAGGGAGTCAGAGACCACCCTTTGAGAAATGCTGTTTTCACTATTCTGAAATAAGGCTACAGTCAGACAATCTTCAAAGTGAAAACTACTGGGGATTCTCGAGTTTGAGTGTTGTGTTGCCTTGAGTTACAGAGATCTTACACAATGTGACATGAATAATGTGGAACATTCAATCAACACAGTTGTTCACTGCAATGAAATGTCAACATTTCAAGTTGTTTTTTGAAAAGCCTTCTAAAGAATCACTCCCTCTATACATGGTCCTATTTAAAAGGAATTACAGCTGCTCCAACTTTTGTAACTAACACTTCCAAATCTGTCTATAAAATATTTAAAATGAACAAAGTGCAGCTACAGCTATATCTGCAGCTATGTAGAATAGAACCATTGCCTTCAAAATTATAAGTCTGATTAATTAAAACTAACAGAAAACTTTACTGAATAAGAATGCAATTTTTAAGCATATAAGCAATGGAACAAATCGCAAATGGAAAAATCAATAGATTTGGACTACTCAAAAATGGAAAAACTTAAAGCTCAAAAGCCATTACTAAATAAGAAAATCTAAAACATAAGCCACACAGTGGGAAAAATATTTGCAGCAAACATTAAAAAGGATGATCGATTTGAAATACTAAATAACTCACAAAAATTTAAAAGGAAAATGTGTAAAACACAAGAAAAGAGATAAATACACATGAGACAAGTTCAAGAACCTAATGGTTAGATGTTTTTTACAGATGTTAAATATTTTAAAATATCTTTTTTTTTGTCAATCAAATTAGGAACTTTTAAATGATTATTTGGGAGACAGTTCAGTGTAAAGGACAGGCACACTTAAACTGTTGGTGGCTGGGTAAATTGATACAAACTTTATTTAAGATACTTTTAAAGTTCTTATCATATATGTTTTTTGGAAAAAAAATTATATACTTAGACCCATTAAGTTCCTTTGTAAGATTCTAGAGATGATCAGAAATTCAAACAAAGATTACAGAATTATTTTTAAGATGGAAAAATTGGAATCAAACTGAATGTCCAACAATAAAATATGTGATTTTTAATAAACAACCCATGGTATATTCATATGGCAAAATGTTATATAATTATTTAAATGGGTGTTTTCAAATACTTAACAGCACTTGAAATTGTTTCAAATACAAGGATACTTTGAAAAGCCAAGACATAGCATTGTATGTATAATATAATCCGAATTTTTAAAAAAATATTTTATATGCACATTAAAAATATGTAAGTAACTACATAAAAATGCTAACAGCTGTTATATCTGGGTATTGAGATTTTTACTCTCCTCTTAGTACTTTGTACTATCAATTCTCTACAATGACCATATGTTACTTTTTAAATCAGAAAATGCAACAAATGGTATTTCAGAAGTCCTTCTGAAAGCATAACATAAAGAAGGAAAAGTTGTCAACTTAATTAATTTATGGTTTGCAAGAGACAGAGAACATTCACCACTTGTTTCTGTAGCAGGCACTGGAATCCATTTATGGAATGCCAATGACCTTATATTCTCAAGACAACTGCTTATCTGTCTCCCTAATTGAAAGAGGGGGATATGGACTCAAGGCAACAGTCTCTGGGAACAGATGTCTGAAGGAAGATAAAACGATTATCAGGATAAAGCAAAAGGCAATTTTTATTAACATTCCTTGTTTAACTATATTCTAATTTAGAACTCTTAGACCAAAACATTTCTTGTATAATTCACTACCCAAATTGACATTTAACATCATAAATACTTATAAGATTTTTTTTAACAGAAAAGACTTTCCTTCAAGATATTTAAGTTGTAATTATAAGAGAAATGTCATTCCATCCTTAACAGTTGGATGGTTGAGTAGGGGTTAATTTTGGTAATTAAAAGACTGAAAAGGAAGATGACACAGGCTGGGTACTTGACCCAACCCATCAAAGATCAACGTTCAGGAGAAAATACCAAAGAATCTTAGGCATCCCTATGAATTTTGTATGTATCACGCTTGATAGACTGATGAGACAGTGATAATTTTGGTATACTACTTGCTAGCTGAATACCCACCTAAAGGCCAGATTTCTTCATATGAAAATCAGCATGGAAAATGGTCCTAATCGGTTGCTGGGCAAATGAAAACAAAGCAGGGGTCACTTCAGGTAACCTGAAAGGGAGTTAGAGCCAAACTTTTTATCCCAGCCCCATAAGAAGTCACTACTTGAACATTACCAACACATAGTGGGGAATTAGATTTGGTGAGTTTAATTCTCCATGTTTAAAAGAATAGGTTCAAAACTGAGAGATTTTGGGACTTCCCTGTGGTCCAATGCTTAAGACTTCAGCTTCAAATGTAGGAGGTGCAGGTTTGACCCCTGGTAGGGGAGCTAAGATCATTTATGCCTCATGGCCAAAAAATTTAAGCATAAAACAGAAACTATTGTAACAAATTCAATTAAAGACTTTAAAAATGGTCTACATTTTAAAAAATTCTTAATAAAAAAAAAAAAAACCTGAGAGATTTCAGAGGTTGATGCACTATATCTAACTTATCACAGCTCTGCCCATGGCTAGACATGCCAATTAGCACACTGTGTAGTCATTGTATACAATGCAATTTGAAAGATATTTTAAGGATTATGCATCCAAATCTCCCCTCCCCTAGCTCCTCAAAACAGGCTGTCTTGAGGCTGGATATACAGCCATTCACCAAGGCATTTACTGCTTGGGACGGATGGCAAGGAGTTAGCTAATAACACATTAGCAGAGATGAGTTTATCTAACGCAAACCTATCCTTTAGTACTTAGGGAAAGAAAGCAGAGACTGAGAGCACACAAGGAAAGGCAGATATTGTAGAGATCCTATGAAGTGGGGGACAAGTTACTCAAGTAACAGACAAGAATGCATGAAAGAACCCTAAAGACAATTTTGCCTACATGAACTCAACTGACATCTGTTGAACCAGGTACTGTGTCAGCACTGCAAATACAAAGGAAGTGGCCTTCCCTTACATTTCATGGTGTAGTGGGAACTGTATGCAAATTTGAAAGTTTACTTGAGTCTCACAATTTAGTAAAAGCTCTGGCAGACAATTCAGCCTCTTCTTCATCTTTTATCACACACTTATTTGCTCTATTATGCGCCTGGGACTTAGAAACTAAGGACAAGAAACCCAATAAGGTGGCATCAGGGCCTTCAAGGAGCTTCCTATACCTAGTTTGGAAACATAAACAATCAACAATGACAGCATCATGCTCTGGGAGCCAAGTATGAGATGCTGTGAGAGTGCAGAGATAGAACTATTAGCTCTGTTTTGGGGAAACTGGAGAAGTCCCCTCCAAAGATATATCATTTGATGTGGGACTTGAAGGATGGTTATGGATTTGCTAGTTTAAAAAAGAACACAAGGGACTTCCCTGGCAGTCCAGTGGTTACGACTCTGTTTTCACTGCAGGGGGTGCAGGTCCCATCCTTGGTTGGAGAACTAAGATCCCTCATATCCAGAGGTGTGACCAACACAATGGGTTAGTTCAGAGAGGGATGCTGCTGCTACTGCTGCTGCTAAGTCGCTTCAGTCGTGTCCGACTCTGTGCAACCCCATAGACGGAAGCCCACCAGGCTCCCCTGTCCCTGGGATTCTCCAGGCAAGAACACTGGAGTGGATTGCCATTTCCTTCTCCAATGCATGAAAGTGAAAAGTGAAAGTGAAGTTGGTCAGTCGTGTCCGACTCTTAGCGACCCCATGGACCGCAGCCTACCAGGCTCCTCTGCCCATGGGATTTTCCAGGCAAGAGTACTGGAGTGGGTTGCAATTGCCTTCTCCATCAGTGAGGGATAGAGGATACTATTTACCGATACTTTATATATATTTGATCCTTCATTTTCATTCAGTAACAACTAACTGAGCACATGCTATATAATATAATATATACCTGGCAGTATGCTCAGGCGCCAATTCTCTGAATTTTCATATGAGGATACAAAGCATATGAAGACTATTTAACTTTCCCAAAACTACACAGAGAGCAAGAGACAGATTCAAACCAAGTTCTGACTGTCCTTAAATACACATGTTTTCTATCCCATTGCCAAAACTGGATTATATAGGTACAGGTATATTTGGGAAATGATGGTTTGGTTCAAATATGAGGGAATGTGTGGATGGGGGGAGAAGTGGCAGCAGACAATCTGGAATGTTTCACTAATTTGCATGTTAAGGTTTATATATCTGGTTTGCATTCAATTTTAGAAAAGAGGAAATAATTCCTTTTTGTGCCTTTTCAAGAAAATTCTGGAACAGGTACAATAATTACTTCTTAAAGTTTTTAGAAACTTATGACCCCACAATGTTGAGGAGGAAAATAAATGAAGAAAGAATTAAAATGATTCTCAACGCACCCATTTTTTACTTGCAATTACATTAAAACACCATGAATATTTATCACCCAGCTTTCCAGACAATATGCCTGAACCCAAACGCAAAGGGAACAGTTGTCTAAAGCAAATATGAGGATACCAAATAAAGATGATAATTTTCATGTTGCATCATAGCTATATTGCATTTATGTAATTTCATATTTTCATTTCCAAAAACCATTGTCAAATTCTGCATATATCTTGAAAATTCATTTCTTAGAAAATTAAATTTCATTAAATCATCTACAACTGTATTTAACAGTGTTACAGAAGAAAGTGTTTTGCGATAAAGTTTAAGTTGTTGAGTGGTGCAAATCACCAGTTTCATGGGGTATCTATTAAGCCTTTAGGGCAATAATTGAAATGACCAATTTTAGTTACCATGGAAAAGAATTGTCTCCTTTACTGAGAATTAAGATGTTGGTTTTAAGTTTGTAGATGTTAATAAGGTGTTCCAAACCTTCAGAGGATTTTCTTTCCTCCACACAGGTGGTGCTAGTGGTAAAGAATCCATGTGCCAATGTAGGAGACGTGAGAGAGGTGGGTTTGATCCCTGGGTCAGGAAGATTCCCTGGAGGAGAAAATGGCAACCCACTCTAGTATTCTTGCCTGGGAAATTCCATGGACAAAGGAGCCTGTCAGGCTACAGTCCATGGGGTCCCAAAGAGTTGGACACAACTTAACGGATACACAAAAAGTGGGTTGATACAAATACTAATGGAAGTATTGATTCATTTTTGAAAAATTTATATTTAATTCAAAATGGAAAGTAAGATGGAGGAAAGACCTTAATGTTCTGAATCATTTCCAGTAAAATGAATGATACATATTACTATTTTAAATATTCCAAGATAAATTTTAAAGAAGATAGACTCCTGGACAACTGGCTCTAGTCTGGCATATATATCCATTCATTTTGGGTATCTCGGGAACTCCAACACATAATCATACGTCATTGGGTGGTAGGAGAGGCTGGTATTCATACCTGGATGTAAAGGAAGTACTACCAACACTTTGCAGTCTGTTACCTATGCCTCTCTTCTTGGTGGGTGTTTGAATCTGTTAAAAGTTGAAACTTACACTGCTCTAGAATGACTGAGTCATGCACTTGATTAAGCAGTACCTGCTTCAATCAAGGTAACAAAGAAATTGGAAGTGATAAACAAGCCTAGAATCTGCTTCTCAGATTTGGTGAAGAGAAAGGGCTTACTCTCCTTTAACAAAAGAGAAGGACTTTTGTATACTCAACAATAAGGAAAGGGAGAAATGAGAAGAAGAAGGCAAACTAGGTGAAGACTTTCCACTGTGGGGCAGAATCACCTGTCAAGTGACCTCTTTGAAGACATTGAATTCACTCTTGTGAATAATTTACTCCAGCTTCCCCAGGAATAATGTAGTGACTTTCATGCCTCTTAGAATCAGAGTAATTAATTAGTGAAGGTAAAAGTGTTAGTTGCTGAACTGTGTCCAACTCTGCGACCCCATGGACGTAGCCCCCCAGGTTCCTCTGTCCATGGGATTCTCCAGGCAAGAATACTGGAGTGGGCAGCCATTCCCTTCTCCAGGGGGTCTTCCCTTACCCAGGGATCGAACCTGGGTCTCCTGCATTGCAGGCAGATTCCTTACCATCTGGGCCGCCAGGGAGAGAGCAGACTTAAAAGAGGAGTCCAAATAAGAGCTCTGCACTTTATAGGACCTATGGAGGGCATTGTCTCAAAAAAACAGCAAATCACCTCTACACTGGGCTGCTTTCGGGTTTTCCTTACCTTTCCTTGTTTCCTTGTCAAGCCCTCATCTTGGATTGGGTCCTTAAAACTTGGAGTTTGCATTTCTTTTGATTGACAGGGGTTCCTGATCTAGGTCAATCCCAGTCCTACTTTTGCTCTGTAAGTGAAAGGCTTTGGAGACCCACTTACACCCTACCTGCTATCTGACTTCAGCCAGTACGGTATTGTTGTTGTCGTCTTCTCTGCGCCAGGAAACTGACAGTTGGAAGGGACTCTACCCTGCTAAATAGCTTGAGTTAAGGCAAGGTCACTGGAATGCATCATTGTGTAGCATATTTGCAAAGCCACACTTAAAACTGAATTACATACAAAGAAGACTATAATGCTCAAAACGTCACTTGGTAAGATAACTTTGAAAGGACTTTGAACAAACCAAAATATTATGGCAAGTTGTTTTGCGCCTGTGAGCCTCTGTATTACTGAGTGAAGGGGATGGTCTGTAACATTCCTTCCAACACAAAAATTCTATGATTTTCATTATCCAGCTATTTTAGTTTGTAAATTTGATGCTTCAGGGGACCCTGTATTAAACAAAATTAAAGAAAAGGTCAACCATATGCTATGAGTTTTGTTATCAACACATTTGTTTTAGAATATATTTCATTTGTTTAAAACTACCTCCCTGCAACACATAATGATTTATATAACCCAGAATTCAGAGCTCATTAGGTAACACAAGTTGGGCTATAATAGTGCATTTTCTGGAAAATTTGATAAATTAGGCCTCTATCTATATCCTGCCTAGAGGGTACACTGAAAATCTGTTATTTTGTATTTGTAGTAACACCTGGTTTGACTAAGCTTTTTACTGAAATTATCCTATATTTTAATATCCCTTAGAATATAGCCTGAAAACATTCTTTGCTTATAGTCTTCATAGTCCTGAAATACCTATGTTACTAATCCTGGACATCACCTAAAATATTATTAAAGAGGAAGATAGAATTACATTTTTTTCTGCTGCCATTGGCATATATTTATATTTCATGGATCCACTGACTTACTTTTCAAAGTTGACAGCGTCATTTGGTGTGTAGAATTATAAAAATAAATACATGCTACTATACACAGCTAACAGATTCTGCATAAGTATAATAAACATGCCTATTTATCAATGAGATTTACCACTAGTGGGCTAATCAATTTTCCATGAAATAGATGATTTTAATCAGTTGTTCTCCTTTGCTTTATTTCTTGGGACAAAGTAGAGTAAACATTTCCTGTAAGATCCTATGGTTCTATTTACAGGCTGAAAATGTGAATGTATTCACACACTGTAAGATGGAGTATCTATCTCTTCCCCACCGCTACACCTCCCAACTTCTGCTTTACCAGCCAAATGATCTTGGGCAAACATTACTAAATTCCATAAGCCTTAGTTTTCTCATTCTAAAATGGGGATAATAACACTTTCATTCATGGAATAATCATTAGCCTTAAATGAGATAATACATATAAAGTTCCTAGTACAAGCCCTGCACATAGAAGGAGCTCACTAAGGGATAGTTGTGCATGGGTGCTCAGTTACCCAGTTAAGTCTGACTCTCTGCTAGTTGTCATTTTTTCCCCTTGATGGAATTCTGCAATTGTGATGACATTCAAATTTGAAAGGTGACAAAGAAATGAGAGTAGAATACAGCTATCCATCAACTGCTTGGTATTAAAGATTATGAAGACCTAAAACTGTAATGTGCAAAGGGTAATAATTTCTGTCTTAATCTGTTTCATATCTTCTGTAATGAACCATTTCTAATGTAAATACATACACCCCTTTAAGAATACAACTCCATCTGGATACCAAGTCCATATTAAGGTAAGCACAGGAACCCAGACAGTCAGCAAACTAAGTTGTTTCAGGCCCAGCCTTGTTATTGTAAATAAAGCTTTATTGGCATATCACCAAGGCCATTTGTTTACGGCCATTCTCTATGGCTGTTTCTGTACTCTAACAGCCAATTAGAGTGGTTACAACAGAGACTATACGGACTGTATGCCAAAAATACTTACTATCTGGCCCTTGTTAGACGATGTTTATGACTCCTGACCTAGATTATTCCTAGGAATCTGATTGTATTTCACATGATATCCTTTCCTGAAGTCTCCCAAATATTTTTTTTTTAAACGTAAAGCTTAGTTTAGTTCTAGACCTACTCCATTCCAGCACTAGATGAGATGTATCTTACAACAACAGTGCCAGTGTGTGAAAGGGAACCCTCTCTGAATGTACAGGTTTACACTCTACTTCAGGTCAGTTCAGTCACTGAGTCGTGTCCGACTCATTGCGACCCCATGAATCACAGCACGCCAGGCTTCCCTGTCCAACACCAACTGCCGGGGTTCACTCAAACTCATGTCCATCGAGTCGGTGATGCCATCCAGCCATCTCATTCTCTGCTGTCCCCCTCTCCTCCCACCCCCAATCCCTCCTAGCATCAGGCTCTTTTCCAGTGAGTCAACTCGTCGCATGAGGTGGCCAAATTATTGCAGTTTCAGCTTTAGCATCAGTCCTTCCAATGAACACCCAGGATTGATCTCCTTTAGAATGGACTGGTTGGATCTCCTTGCAGTCCAAGGGACTCTCAAGAGTCTTCTCCAGCACCACAGTTCAAAAGCATCAATTCTTCGGTGATCAACTTTCTTCACAGTCTAACTCTCACATCCATCCATGACCACGGGAAAAACCATAGCCTTGACTAGACGGACCTTGGTTGGCAAAGTAATGCCTCTGCTTTTTAATATGCTATCTAGGTTGGTCATAATTTACCTTCCAAGGAGTAAGCGTCTTTTAATTTCCTGGTTGCAATCAGCATCTGCAGTGATTTTGGAGCCCCAAAAAATAAAATCTGACACTATTTCCACTGTTTCCCCATCTATTTCCCAAGAAGTGATGGGACCAGATGCCATGATCTTCATTATCTGAATGTTGAGCTTCAAGCCAACCTTTTCACTCTCCTCTTTCACTTTCATCAAGAGGCTTTTGAGTTCCTCTTCACTTTCTGCCATAAGGGTGGTATCATCTGCATATCTGAGGTTATTGATATTTCTCCCAGCAATCTTGATTCCAGCTTGTGCTTCTTCCAGCCTAGGGTTCCTCATGATGTACTCTGCATAGAAGTTAAATAAGCAGGGTGACAATATACAACCTTGACGTACTCCTTTTCCTATTTGGAACCAGTCTGTTGTTCCATGTCCAGTTCTAACTGTTGCTTCCTGACCTGCATACAGGTTTCTCAAGAGGAAGGTCAGAGGGTCTGGTATTCCCATCTCTTTCAGAATGTTCCACAGTTTATTGTGATCCACACAGTCAAAGGCTTTGACATAGTCAATGAAGCAGAAATAGATGTTTATCTGGAACTCTCTTACTTTCTCCATGATCCGGCGGATGTTGGGAATTTGATCTCTGGTTCCTCTGCCTTTTCTAAAACCTGCTTGAACATCTGGGAGTTCACGGTTCACATATTGCTGAAGCCTGGCTTGGAGAATTTGAGGAATTCCCCAGGTCGGTAGGTGCCCAGTATGCTACTGGTGATCAGTGGAGAAATAACTCCAGAAAGAATGAAAGGATGGAGCCAAAGTGAAAAAAATACCCAGTTGTGGATGTGACTGGTGATAGAAGCAAGGTCCGATGCTGTACAGAGCAATATTGCATAGGAACCTGGAATGTTAGGTCCATGAATCAAGGCAAATTGGAAGTGGTCAAACAGGAGATGACAAGATTGAACGTTGACATTCTAGGAATCATTGAACTAAAATGGACTGGAATGGGTGAATTTAACTCAGTTCAGTTCAGTTCAGTCGCTCAGTCATGTCCGACTCTCCACGACCCCATGAATCATAGCACGCCAGGCCTCCCTGTCCATCACCAACTCCCAGAGTACACTCAAACTCATGTCCACAGAGTCGGTGATGCCATCCAGCCATCTCATTCTCCGTCGTCCCCTTCTCCTCCTGCCCCCAACCTTTCCCAGCATCAGAGTCTTTTCCAGTGAGTCAACTCGTCGCATGAGGTGGCCAAAGTATTGCAGTTTCAGCTTCAGCATCAGTCCCTCCAATGAACATCCAGGATTGATCTCCTTTAGAATGGACTGGTTGGATCTCCTTGCAGTATAAGGGACTCTCAAGAGTCTTCTCCAACACCACAGTTCAAAAGCATCGATTCTTCGGCGATCAGCTTTCTTCACAGTCCAACTCTCACATCCATACATGACCACGGGAGAAACCATAGCCTTGACTAGATGGACCTTGGTTGGCAAAGTAATGTCTCTGCTTTTTAATATACTATCTAGGTTGGTCATAACTTTCCTTCCAAGGAGCAAGCGTCTTTTAATTTCATGGCTGCAATCAGCATCTGCAGTGATTTTGGAGCATAAAAAAATAAAGTCTGACCCTGTTTCCACTGTTTTTCCATCTATTTCCCATGAAGGGATGGGACCAGATGCCATGATCTTTGTTTTCTGAATGTTGAGCTTCAAGCCAACCTTTTCACTCTCCTCTTTCACTTTCATCAAGAGGCTTTTGAGTTCCTCTTCACTTTCTATCTACTACTGTGGGCAGGAATCCCTTAGAAGAAATGGAGTAGCCATCATGGTCAACAAAAGAGTCCGAAATGCAGTACTTGAATGCAATCTCAAAAACGACAGAATGATCTCTGTTCGTTTCCAAGGCAAACCATTCAATATTACAGTAATCCAAGTCTATGCCCCAACCAGTAATGCTGAAGAAGCTGAAGTTGAACAGTTCTATGAAGACCTACAAGACCTTTCAGAACTAACACCCAAAAAAGATGTCCTTTTTGTTGTAGGGGATTGGAATGCAAAAGTAGGAAGTCAAGAAACACGTGGAGTAACAGGCAAATTTGGCCTTGGAGCACGGAATGAAGCAGGGCAAAGGCGAATAGAGTTTTGCCAAGAGAATGCACTGGTCATAGCAAACACCCTCTTCCAACAACACAAGAGAAGACTCTACACATGGACATCACCAGATGGTCAACACCGAAATCAGATTGATTATATTCTTTGCAGCCAATGATGGAGAAGCTCTATACAGTTAGCAAAAACAAGACCAGGAGCTGACTGTAGCTCAGATCATGAACTCCTTATTGCAAATTCAGACTTAAATTGAAGAAAGTAGGGAAAACCACTAGACCATTCAGATATGACCTAAATGAAATCCCTTATGATTATACAGTGGAAGTAAGAAATAGATTTAAGGGACTAGATCTGATAGATAGAGTGCCTGATGAACTCTGGATGGAGGTTTGTGACGTTGTACAGGAGACAGGGCCCAAGACCATCCCCATGGAAAAGAAATGCAAAAAAGCCAACTGGCTGTCTGGGGAGGCCTTACAAATAGCTGTGAAAAGAAGAGAAGCGAAAAGGAAAGGAAAAAAGGAAAGATATAAGCATCTGAATGCAGAGTTCCAAAGAATAGCAAGAAGAGATAAGAAAGCCTTCCTCAGCGATCAATGCAAAGAAATAGAGGAAAACAACAGAATAGGAAAAACAAGAGATCTTTTCAAGAAAATTAGAGATATCAAGGGAACATTTCATGCACAGTTGGGCTCGATAAAGGACAGAAATGGTATGGCCCTAACAGAAGCAGAAGATATTAAAAAGAGGTGGCAAGAATACACAGAAGAACTGTACAAAATGATCTTCATGAAGAAGATAATCACGATGGCGTAATCACTCACCTGGGGCCAGGCATTTTGGAATGTGAAGTCAAGTGGGCCTTAGAGAGCATCACTAGGAACAAAGCTAGTGGAGGTGATGGAATTCCAATTGAGCTATTTCAAATCCTGAAAGATGATGCTGTGAAAGTGCTGCACTCAATATGCCAGCAAATTTGGAAAACTCAGCAGTGGCCACAGGACTGGTAAAAGTCAGTGTTCATTCCAATCCCAAAGAAAGGGAATGCCAAAGAATGCTCAAACTACACTCTACTTACACCTTTGTTCAGTTCAGTTCAGTTCAGTTGCTCAGTCGTGTCCGACTCTCCGTGACTCCATGAATCACAGCACGCCAGGGCTCCCTGTCCATCACCAACTCCCGGAGTTCACTCAAACTCATGTCCACAGAGTCGGTGATGCCATCCAGCCATCTCATTCTCTGTCGTCCCCTTCTCCTCCCGCCCCCAACCTTTCCCAGCATCAGAGTCTTTTCCAGTGAGTCAACTTGTTGCATGAGGTGGCCAAAGTATTGCAGTTTCTGCTTTAGCATTAGGTGACCCTATAACACTGTCAAATAAACAAACCAGTGGATATATTCTTGGTCTTGAATTATCCAAAATATGTTTGTTAGTTCAAATGAAACTTCCTGTCATCAAGAAGTTTCTGTGACATTTTATAAGGAAACTCTTGGCTATTTAAACCAAATGTCCAATTATCTTTCTGATGGCAATTAGTTATGAAAACGTTTGCGTGATTTAATCCCTAAATCAAATATAGTCACAGGATTACTTTAACCTTTCTAAAAGAATCAGAGGCGAAATACATCATTTTTTCTTTTTTGCTACCCAGGTTCTGTTTCTGACTTATTTGATTTGTTGAAATGTTTCTGCAATGTTTACATCTCTTTTGTAGTAAATTAAAGCACTTTGTCCTTTGTCCTTCTTGCAGTGACAGTGGCAGACAAGGGATCATTCTAAATAAGATGTAGATGACTTATCTTTCAAGGTCCTTTTGATTTCTGAGTTTAGTTTTTCTCTTACAATATAGATCTTTCCTATACTTGTATACATGTCATATCCTCACTAGTGTGGTTTTCATGTGCTTGCTGCTGCTGCTGCTAAGTCACTTCAGTCATGTCCGACTCTGTGCGACCCCATAGACGGCAGCCCACCAGACTCCCCCGTCCCTGGGATTCTCCAGGCAAGAACACTGGAGTGGGTTGCCATTTCCTTCATGTGCTTAAGCAGCCTAATTGTGTCAATCTCTCTTTTTTAATACCGGCTTTATTGAGATATAACTCACAACACCATATAATTCACCTGCTTAAATGGTACAATTCAATGGCTTTTAGTGTACAGAATTGTGCAACCATCATTTTAGAACACTTTCAAAGCTCCAAAAGGGAATCCCATTAACAGTAACTCCCCATTTTCCTTCAAATCCACTGATCCCCACTCCAGCCCATGGCAACAGCTAATCTACTCTTGGTCTCTATGGATTTTCCCTTTTTGTACATTTCAGATAAATAGAATCATATAACGTGGCTTTTTGCAACTAGCTTCTTTCATTTAGCATCATATTAATATTTTCAAAGTTCACCTATGTTGCAACTCTGTAAATCTCTTTTTAAAGTCACATTTTGCATGTTTAGTAGACAGACTCAAATATTTATAGCACTTAACCAATAACGTATGTGGTGAAAGCTCTTTTTTCAGTCTCTTGATCCATCCATCTGCCTGCAAATATTTATAGCATTTAAAAATACTATTATATTCTCTCTCTCATACACACACACAGATACACACACTCTAATGCACACAGAAACTTTTAAATTCACCAAAATCTGGCAAACCTATTGGAGAACCCAACAAACAAGAATAATAGGCTAGGGGCTTCCATAATGGTCCAGTAATTAAGATTCCACACTTCCACTGCAGGTGGTGAGGGCTCTAGCAAAGATCCTGCATGCCCTGTGGCATGGCAAAAAAAAAAGAATAGGCTGGACATGACTGCCTCTTTAGGAGCCTGATTAGTGGCGTGGAAAATTATGGATAATCCCTATGAACTGGGGGATTTACAATTTATTCCAAGAAGTCTCTAGTATACCTTTACCAGGCCCTTCTCATAGGAAACCTCCAATATTTGAAATACATTCTGATGAAGGTTTAGTTTGGATATTTCATTCAAAAGAATGCTTTTATAACCCAGACATACAAAATGGTGAAATCAAGATATACATGTGAGCCAGTGCACTCACCTCTCTTGCCCTGTAATTTCAGGCATGTTCATTTTACCTCTAAAATCAAAATGTGTTATATTCCAATTAGTTATGTAAACCTCATGGGGGGTGGAGATTAATATGGCTATGTCTAAAGTAACTGAGGACTGCTGTAACCAAAACCAAGACCTTCTGTAATTTGCAGTTTAATCATTATAAAACAAGATTTGGAAGTTTGTTCAACCTCTAAGTATAACAAATATTTTATCTCTTAAATAGTTTAAATAGGTGAGATCTCAAGCAATCTTCTTTCCGTTGAGGTTATCACTGGACCTTTAGGATAGGCAAATCTGAAGCTCTTGTGTTGCATATGAGGAAGCAGAAGCCCAATACCAGAAATGCCCCAGAAGCTGTCCCTTTTGTTTCTCTCCAGGAATGGAATGCCTGTCCTTTTCCACTTAACCTTACCAAGTCTGTGCATCTTTTAAAAACTAACTCAAGTCCTATTGTACAAAAGATGCCTTCTCTGATTACTTTAGCCCAATCATTCTCATTCTTTTCAGAATTCCTACAGCATCCTTTATATATTCTATCTTGAATTATTTTCTCATTATTTCACGTGTTGCTTTTGCTATTGAATCATTATTATTCTATTAATTCCATTTGTGTTGAGACCATATTTTTTCTATGTTGCTTGTAATATTGGGTGGGCGAAAAGTACATTTGGTTTTAAGTAATTAAAGGCATTTTTCATCTTCACCAAGAACTTTGTTGAACAATGTATTCCCCACACGAATAAAGTTTTTGGTCAACCCAATATTTAATACAATGCTGAGAACATGATAGGAACTTAAAAGAATACTGTCAACTAATTATGTATTTAGCAGAAAGTCAAAGTGGGGGGCATTTTAATTTTGAGGATTTCCAGTGATGAGAGTGATCTTCATTGGACCTATAAAATAGAAGGTTAATGTTGATCAAATATGTCTTAATCCTAGTAAAGACATCATTAGATTTTTGTTATTTTTGTGTATGAGTTAGTTTCTTTTTAAAATTTATTTTTAACCCTTATGGCAGAAAGTGAAGAAGAACTAAAGAGCCTCTTCATGAAAGTGAAAGAGGAGAGTGAAAAAGTTGGCTTAAAACTCAACATTTAGAAAACTAAGATCATGGCATCTGGTCCCATCACTTCATGGCAAATAGATGGGCAAGAAATAGGAACAGTGACAAACTTTATTTTGTTGAGCTCCAAAATCACTACACATGGTGACTGCAGCCATGAAATTAAAAGATGCTTACTCCTTGGAAGAAAAGCTATGACCAACCTAGACAGCATATTACAAAGCAGAGACATTACTTTGTCGACAAAGGTCCGTCTAGTCAAAGCTATGGTTTTTCCAGTAGTCATGTATGGATGTGAGAGTTGCACTATAAAGAAAGCTGAGCTCCGAAGAACTGTTGGGTTTGAACTGTGGTATTGGAGAAGACTCTTGAGAGTCCCTTGGACTGCAAGGAGATCCAACCAGTAAATCCTAAACGAAATCAGTCCTAAATATTCATTGGAAGGACTGATGTTGAAGCTGAAACTCCAATACTTTGGCCACCTGACGTGAAGAGCTGACTCATTTGAAAAGACCCTGATGCTGGGAAAGATTGAAGGCAGGAGGAGAAGGGGATGACAAAGGATGAGATGGTTGGATGGCATCACTGCTTCAATGGACATGAGTTTGAGTAAACTCTGGGAGTTGATGATGGACAGGGAGGCCTGGAGTGCTGCAGTCCATGGGGTCACAAAGAGTCAGACATGACTGAGCTACTGAACTGAACTGATAGTTGAATCACAATGTTGTGTTAATTACTGCTGTACAGCAAAGTGATTCAGTAATACATGTACATATATATTCATTTTCATATTCTTTTCCATTATGGTTTATCATAGGACATTGAATATGGTTCCCTGTGCTATATGTTAGGACCTTGCTGTTTATTCTGATTTTTTTTGTCTTTCTTTTTTTTAAACAAGTGGAAATCTGAAAATACCCTTGGACATGTCACAATTATTTATGAAAACCTGCTTGTAAGATGATTGGCATGTTTTAGGAGACATTCAGATTCATAGTAACCTTTGAGGTTTGAAAAATATTTGAAAGTACCTATTTAAGGAATTAACACATATGCTTATATATGTGTACATTTTGAGCTGGAAACATGAAAACACCCCTCGCTTAGTAAACAATGAAAACAACTGCTCAAATTTTTATATTCTAGATCAAGAATTTTCCAGGTCTACCAAGATTTCCTCCATGTCTAATATTTTAATGGTAAAAAACCTTTTAAAATTCCACTTAATTTTTAAAAAATTCCATTTCACTCTATGCTGTGGACATTAACCTGTATTTTTAATAAGACATGACATGTTGAATAAAAAGAAGAACTGATGATCAATCCAAGAACCTAAAGTATCATAACACTGTTAGGTAGGAAGTTAGATATGAGCAATGAGGGGTGGCTTAGCAGAAAAGGATGTAAGCCAATCTCTAAACTCCATCCCAGACACATCTAGGAGACCTCACAGATATCATACAAAAATAACCACAGAGTTTTCCAACTCCTGCACATGCTACCCTAGGCACACAGTAGATACAAACTAACTTCTTAATGTATCAGTGCAATAGGGCTGACACATTGGTGACATGTGCAATAGAGCCTGTTTTTATGTAACTTGCAACTGTCAATCAACCTTGAGCCTAGCCTCTTTGCATTCCCTTTCCTGATTGGTGGTGGGTACAAGCCCTATTTTGCACAGGGCAGATCCAAGAGGAAGAGATGGGGAGTATAAACAGAGAAGCCAAGAGGGATCATGGCCACTCCTTTGGGGTCAGCCCACTCCCATGTCTTGGAGGTGTAATATCCGCGTCTATTTAATAAAAGATCTGTCTGCTTGAGCTGTAACTGAGTTGTAACCAGCCTGTTGTTTCGAATCTTTGTTATGACAAGACTGGAGCTGAGAAATCCTGCCTGCTTGAGCTATTATTCCAAATCTGTTATGATAAGAAAAGTACTGAGGGAGATAAATAAACCAACCTGACAACATCGAAAACAATTATCATATAAACCATAAGATGAAAGAAAAACAGATTGGTTCCTGGAAATGAAATAATACATTAAGAAGTAATTAATTAAAAAATAGATTGGTACACAATCATACATTTAGACACTGAGAAAACAGTCAGATGAATTCAAAGAAATTATTTAGTATTGAATTGAACAAAAATCCTTATTTCTTACTTATACAATGGTTGTATAGTAAAGCCACATTTTAGTAGACCATAAAAATGAGTTTTTTTTTTTAATAAAAGAAGTGTATAAAAAGGAAAACATATAATTTACTCTAGGAAAATTTCTGGAAATAACTCAGACTATGTGCACATAATAAGTTATTTACTGGGCAGAGTGTTCATCGGAGCTATAGGAAAAAGAGCAAAGAAAGGATGTGCTGGTGGAAATGAGGAAAGAAAGGTAGATTGGACAAAGACAAAACCTATGGGGAAACTTGGATCCACCTATGACATCAAAGGAATACAGGAAGAAGAAATAATTTTTAAAATTTTGTGATGCTCATTTTAAGTTATTATAAAGACATGTGGGGCTGACAATTGGAGATGGAAGCAAAGGGGAAACATTTACGCTATTAATTCAAAGGATCTGTGAGAGATCTGGGTATAGAGCCTTTTGTTTTTGTTTTTAAAAGAATAGAAAGATAAAATATCCATTAGTTCAAACCACTTACTGATCTCCTGTGTGCTAGGTGCTATGCATGGTGTTGTTAAAGTGAGTTAGAACTCATAGTATTATAAAAAAGATAAGAAACAACAAGTGTTGGAGAGGGTGTGGAAAAAAGGGCACTCCTGTGCATTATTGGTGGGAATGTAAATTGGTACAGCCACTATGGAAAATAATATAGAGGTGCCTCAAAACACTAAAAATAGAACTATCATCCAATCCAGCAATTCCACTTCTGGGTGTTTACCAAAAGAAAACAAAAACACTAATTTGAAAGATACATGCATTTGTATGTTTATTGCAGAATAATTTCCAATAGCCATGATATGGGAAGGAACTCAGTGAAAGTCAAAGTCGCTCAGTCATGTCCGACTCTTTATGACCCCATGGACTGTAGCCTGCCAGGCTCCTCTGTCCATGAAATTCTCCAAGCCAGAGTACTGGAGAGGGAAACCATTCCCTTCTCCAGGGGAATCTTCTCAAACTAGGGATCAAACCCATGTCTCCTACATCTCCTGCACTGCAAGTAGATTCTTTACTGCTGAGCCACCAGGGAAGCCCACAATGGAATATTACTCATCCATGAAAAAGGATGAGATCTTACCATCCATCTTGTGGCAACATGGATCAACCTGGAGGGTATTGTGCTAAGTGAAATAAGACAGACAGAGAAAAACAAATACCATATGATTTCACTTACATGTGAAATCTAAAATAACAGAACAAATGAACAAAACAGAAATAGGATTAGAAATACAGAGAACAATCTAGTGGTTGCCAGAATGGAGGGGCATGGGGGAATGAGTGAAACAGGTGAAGAGGAATAAGAAGTACAGGCTTCCAGTTATAAGATAAATTTCATGGGGATATTATGTACATGTATGGAATATAGTCAATATTATAACAACTTGTCTGGTGATTGATGATAACTGGACCTGTGATCATCTCTCAATGTATACAAATATCAAATCAACATGCTGTACCCCTGAAACTAATATAATTTGTTTGTTAATTATAACTCAGTTTTTAAGATATGAATTAGAGTCGAAAACCTGCCTTTGAGCTTCTGGAAGAGACCCTGAAGATCATCTGTGCAAGATTCTTTTATATAGATAGAAAAAACTACCAACTTTGGGTTACTTTGTAAATGATTCTATATGTCTTAAACTAATGATTTGAAAGATCAGAATGAAATGCAGTTTTATTAGAGCTTTGAGTCCAACGCCCGTTTCCAAGAGCAAGACACTAACCTCTGAAAAGGACATAAATTTTGGGTAACACAAAAGTAGCTTAGTTACATCAAAATGGTTATTTTAAGAATTTTCATTAAAATGGAGTTCTACTTGGATTTTATTGTTGAGCTTGTTAATCAGGAATCTCAACCACCATCCAAACAGGGCATGTTTTATCTGTTGGAAACTACTGAGGCAGTGAGATGCAGTGCTACTGCTTGGGCACCCGATGGCTTTGAAATTATGACCACTGAACTTCTATTAAAGTGACATTTCTTGACCACAAACTCTTGTTGAATTCTGACATACTTAGTGTTAGTAAGTAAATTAAAGCTTATATAAAGCTCCTATGTAAGTTTAAAAAAAAACAAAACAAAACAGGAAAGCCTAAATAGCACATCCTTAGGATTCTTAATATTTTGACTTATTCTAAACTCTAACACTTGAAAAATATACTAAAATAGAATACTAAGGTAAGTAATATACCTATTCTTGAAAATTTAGCTTGCAGAGTCCCTTCATACAGACACTTTAAGTCTCTAAATTTAAGTTTTAAAGCTGCTGCTGCAGCTGCTAAGTCGTGTCCGACTCTGTTTGACCCCGTAGACGGCAGCCCACCAGGCTCCCCCATCCCTGGGATTCTCCAGGCAAGAACACTGGAGTGGGTTGCCATTTCCTTCTCCAATGCTTGCAAGTGAAAAGTGAAAGTGAAGTCACTCAGTCGTGTCTGACTCTTAGCGACCCCAAGGACTGCAGCCCACCAGGCTCCTCTGTCCATGGGATTTTCTAGGCAAGACTACTGGAGTGGGTCGCCATTGCCTTCTCCCAAGTTTTAAAGCAGGTGGACTGTAAAGTTCAGGGAACTCTATTCAGTGCTCTGTGGTGACATAAATGGGAAGGAAACTCAAAAAAGAGCGGATATACGTATACATATAGCTGATTCACTTTGCTATACAGTAGAAACTAACACAACATTTTAAAGCAACGAAACTCTAAAAAAAAAAATTAATCGCGACCGGAAGCTCTTCAGGAGTGATTTACAGACACCATAAAATGTAGAAAACTAAAGTACTGTATCAGTGTATCTAGAAATTTTGTGTATAGGATTCCAAAAACTATACCAAACCATGGGCTAATTACTGAAAATTAGAAATCTCATTTTGGAGCCTCTTGTAAATGTGTGTGGCAATATAGTGCACAGTCCACACAACATGAACATGTTGAAATCGGTACTTTTATGCTGACCCTAGCCTGACCCAGTACAAAATCTCTCACACCAGAAATTTAATATTTCTGAAAGCCTGATGATTGCCCTTTCATTTATTTTTCACCTTTCTGTGCCTTTCATATGTTCTTCCAGCTGGTTAATCATTAATTAATATTTAACAAGGCTTTTTCACAGTGCCAATTCCTTCTCTGCTAGTCTAGCCTTTAGGTAGTATATGAACTCTCCTTTTCTGCCCATTTAAGAAGCCAGGACACTCACTATAGGTTAATTTCTCTAAAGAAATCCAGAACAGCAGATGAAGGGAGGTTTCCTTGACAAGACCATTCAATTTTTCAGGCCACTCTGAATTTAGTAGATTTTCCTAGTGCATATAAAATGAGATGTAATTGAACCAACTTAAAATTCTTTAAAAAAATTCGAAGCACACATTGCCTGAACAAAATGGTTGCGAATGGAACGGGAAAGGGCTTAGCCTTTTGCTTCTTGTGCCACAAGCCAGTCTCTTGATTCCAAAGATTGGAATGCAGATAAGCAGGGAAAACCTCCGCGCGTGTTAATGAAAGAGGTCAGCTATGACACAGAGGCCAAGAAGAAGAAAAGGTACCCTAAGAAGCAGGAGTATGTCTCCAAGTTTTCTCTGGTGAAAGGAGACTAATGAGAATTGATATCGGTTTACAGTCAACCAAGTGGAACCACGTAACTTTCACGTCCCTGCCCACCTCCAACTCTCACTCCTTTCGGCATGGACAAACAGACCACACAGGTGATTTTGGCCAACAATTTACTTGGCACGAAACCCAAAACATGAGAGACTCGTCCTGTCCATATATCTGCTCCAGAGAACTAGTTAGAAAGGGAAGATTGCTGAGGTTTTCCCTCTGCGTTGCTCAGCACCTGAGCTGATTTGAGCCGAGGAGACTATTGATGCGTACTAGTAACGTCCCTTCCCCTGTCCAGATTCTTTTTATGATTCTAGGTTGAAACTGTACTCTCCAGACTTAAATAGGGTCTTGGTAACGTTCAAACTCTCGCTCCAACATTCTCATCTTTTCATTTATTCTACACGATTTTTGAGAACGTGGTACCCCAGCCAGGCTCTGAGGACTTCTAGTCTCTTCGGAGCTAGGGAAGTGGAAAAAGGAAGCAGAGGACCAATCTCCGCTCCCAACCGCAGTTACTGTCCCCATCCCTCCAGGGCGCCCATCCCTGTGCCTGTTGTCCCAACACCCCACCCAGATGATGTGACAGGCTCGTGGCCCAATCCCCTTCCTGGTTCCCAGGCCGACTGCTAGCACCACCCGAGCCAATGGCAGCGGCCGAGGGGCGGAGGGCCTGGCAGAAGGGGCGGGAGCACTGGCTTTAGAACCACAGCCGCAAAGATTCCGAGCGGCAGAAGTTGTCTGAGTGCGTCGGGAGGAGACAGTCGGGCCGGATTCGGTACTCTGCGACTTTCTGTAAGTGCTCTGCAGGTACAGGAGGGCACGAGGGGAACAGGGTACCTGAGCGTGGGCAGGAGCGGGTCCAGAGGAGAGCATCTCCAGGAACCTCGGCGGGAACATGCCTGGCACGGGGGGGCGGGGGCCTGAGACGGAGGCTGGAGAGATTGCTGTCCCAGCCTTGGGCGCCAGAGAGACCGTTCGCAGCAGGAATGGGTGGGAGTGACCGAGTGTTCCCCCATGACAGCAACCCGCCGCAGACACGTTTTCTGATGTTCACTGGGGGAGATGGTGTTTTCTCAATAGTCGCTCTTAGCTAGTTGCCAACCTTGGGCTGGAGTCCTTGAAGCCAACCCTTGCCCTTCTCCTCTTTACCGGCGGCGGCTCCGAAGTAGCAACCCAGCGCCTAAACTTCCCTCGCTCGTCCGTCTCCAGCTACTGCCACCCTGCTCCCCCCCGCCTCCGCCGGCTCCGGACTCAGGAAATCCCGGAGCCAGCCGCCTGCTACGCCTCCAGCCCCCGCTCGCCCGCCTCCGGTGACCTCGCAGGCTCCCCTCGGCCCCCGGCTCCGCGGGGTGCGGTGGCCCAGGGAGAGAACGGGGCTCTGGTTGCCTGCCTTCCGCCTGCGTCCCTGGCCAGTAGCGATCGCTTAGCGATCGCACCGCGTCTCCCTATGAGTAAGCACTTTTTTCCTTTCGGTAGCAGGACATCCCCATGCCATTAGGACAGTCCCTTTCCGTTCTTCACTCTCCCGATTCCTCGCCGCCCGGTCTGCTCCTTTCTCAGCTCCTCTGGCTCCGCACCCTCGAGCGCGCACGGTCCCGGCGGCTCGGGAGACAGAGTCGAAAGGGGCGGTGGGAGAGGGGCAACGTCCCTCTTCTCCCACACAGCTGCACTTGCCAGTGTTTACTTTTCCGCACCCGCAGTACTTAGCGCCCTAGTGAGAGGCGGGGTGGGGGGAGTGGGGAACGCCGACCACCCGCGCCCTGGCTGCTCGCCAGTCCCAGAGTTGCCGCCGCCGCCGCTGCTGCTACTGGCTTTAATGTGCTGGCGGCTCCGACCGCCAGTCTCCTGGGCAGAAGAGCCCAGACAGGGAGGTGGAGTGGACTTAAGGCTTTATGACACTTCCCGTACACGACGCTTCTTGCTCCACACCCGATCTGCACGACATCCCGGTTGGTGCTCAAGGTTGAGTTTAGAATTAATTCGCTTATTTAGGATCAGATAGACAGGATGCTGGGGGTACCCGACTTGTTACCGGGGATGAGGGTGGGGACTGGGAAGAGAGCCTGGCAGGCCGCACAGTAGGTACCTAGGTGAAATGAAAAACTACTGAGAGATAAGCAGATAGTCTGCTTTATAAGATGTCACAGTGTATTTGGGCGCCTAAACTTGATCCTGAAGATGCAATTTAGAGTGAATTCCAACATAGTGGCGGAAGCCCCACACATGCCAATTATCATCACGTGCCCCAAGTCTCTGATGCCCCTGGGGTCATGGTCACATGACTTCTTTTGACTTTAAAACTGGAATGTAATGGCTGAAGTCCATTTTCCCAAAAATACGCGACCAAAAAGGGGAGAGGGTGTGAACTAGCCTCTGCTCAAGGGAATTCTACTTGGATTTGGATGAGGGGAACAGAAAGGGAATTTGGTGCTCAGATTTTATCCAGAATAAAAACAGAAGCTGTTTTTAAAATAAGGGCTTGAAATATGTTTGTGCTGGGATATATGTCTCCCCTGTGGCTCTTCAATCTAGTTATGGCTTTTCTACATTTTAAAAATATCTTATTAATTATTTCCTGGGAAAATTGTCCTTTTATTCACGCCCTGTTTCATTCTGAAATGATTGATTTTAAGCCATATCCCATAAGATAGTGTTTTTAAAAAATTAGGCTTTGTCCATGTACCTAGGTCTGGCCTATATTTCACTTGAACTGTTCTCTATATTAGGCATCTGCCTGAAAGTGGTGGATAATCTCTTGGCTAAAATTAACCATCAGTTACTGTGGTTTGAAATTGGATCAGAAATAAGGCACAAAAACAGTGGACACTCAATTTGAGAAATGGAGCTGATTGGGTTTGTGCCTGTCAATACTTTAGCAGAATAATGAGATGCCACAGAAACTTCCGTAATGACCAATACCCACCCAAGTGACCCAAGTTAAGACTGCTGTTGGAAAAATGTTAAGGTTTTTGCGATTTAGATTATGTATTGCAGAGTACAGAAATGGGCAGCAGAACCTCTGAGGTCAAGAGTTTAAAAGCTTTACTTATTTACAAAAATGGATCCAGTTGACACATATTCAGTCTTGAAAACAACTAGGGCAGCTAAAAATGAAACTGGGAACAGTTAAGAGATTTTGGCTTTGTATGCTTTAGCCAAAAACCCTTTGTCTACGTACTGCAGCAACCTCTGAGTGACTTGAGCATTCCATTTTCATGCTGTGCATGGGTTTCTGAGCCTAAAAACTAGAACAGCTTTAAAGCACATAGCTCTGACCTCCAGGCTTAACCTGGCAGCACAGATTAGCTGGAAATGGACTCAAGCTGTACCTGAGTTAATTGGGAGTTAAGGACACACTGCTAGATAGACCCCCTAGTGGAAGTGAGGTGATAATATAATTTTAGATTGAACTAATAAATATTTAACCTTAAAAAAAGAAAGAGTACAACTATCCAACTAGGTTAAAGTGGTAGGGAGTTAAGTTCTTTTTAAAATAATATTAACTCATGTCAAAACAGGATCCTCACTAGGCTCTCTGTCCACAGTCTTTTGTCTCGCAGGTGTCCACTTGTTTAAAATTACTGACTTCACTTTTTAGTGGTATGATCTAATGAACCCAGGCTTTCATTAAAATTAGAGGATTACGAGTCTAATAGTTAATTTCTTTGATTAGATCTAGAAAGTGATCAAACTCTTTGTCTGGGGTGGGACAGACAAATAAATTATGCTTGGCCCCGATGGGGTCGCAAAAGAGTGGGATACTACTTAGCACCTAACAACAACTGATTTTACACAGACAATCAACACTCAGGTCGAAGGACTCCAATCTGATGGCATCATTTAGGGTCAATTGCTAAAAATGTCTAGGCTTAATGCATTTTGGGTAAAAGGATTAATTATAACTAGTGAGTAATATTTGGGTTGAGATTAAGTTTCTTCTACAAATGGTTACAAGTACATTAGACTTAACTGTGACTATTTATACTGGCAGAATGTCAGTATCCAGGGCACTATCAGGAACTATGTGGAAATTTTTGTTGTTGTTCAGTCAAGTCCGACTCTTTGCGACCCCATGGACTGTGGCAAGTCAGGCTTCCCTGTCCTTCACTGTCTCCTGGAGTTTGCTCAAATCCATGTCCACTGAGTTGATGTCTCTTCAAGGCAAACGGTGTGACTGTTACTGAAAAGGAGTGGGTAGTAGCTTTGCCATGGTGTTTGAGCACTAAGGAGATTCTTTTTGGTGAAACTGACAGAGAAAAGGAAGGAAATCCACTTGCAATTTTTCCATATTCTGTTTTAGACATTTCTGCTTGCCTATCCAAGAAATATACTGACATAATAATATTCTTAGCACATATGATAAATTCGTGGATTTGCTACTGTGTGACTAATGTTATTTCTTTAAAATATAGACCATTTCTGTCATTCCTTATCAGAATTTATCATAATCTAGGTGGAATGTATATGCCAAACTGTTTGTTTTTGCTGTTTAGTACAGATTCCAGAAGTAGCAGATATAAAATTGGAAACAAACATCTAATATCTATCAATACATGATGGCTTGGGTATCTGTTTTTGGAATCACTTTGTAATTGCTCATGCTGTTTTGGTGAAAAGTAATCCGGGGGGAAAGTTTGATATGTGAAAATAATAAAACTCAGTTTAGAAGAAAACAGCTAGATCACATTTTGAGTCTGTATAATTATTCTAGGTAATGACATACCATATAATGTATGTTCAATGTGTTGGAGGTTTCAAAAGTTTTATGGATACATTATACTGTTGGAAGGTCTTTTAGATACCAGTGGTCACGACTCGCTGTTTTGAGTTATGAGAGAGCTTTGGTTAAAATTATGGTCTAGAAATATTAAAAACAGTCTAATCATGAAATGTCAGTCTCAGGAAAAGATCTGATAATACTTGGACCAACTGGTAGTTATGGAGGAGACAGTTTCAAAAATTTTAATATGTTTAATAACATTGAATTTGCCTTATTCTTAGCACTTGAAAGACAAATATTGCTGAGTATAAACTGTTTTAGGGATGAAAAAGCATTGCTGTTAAATGAAAATTACAATGGTAAGGGGGAAGTATGTTGGACTTCCTTCAGAAGAACTAGATTCTATACATGGTTCTGCCACTGACTCAAAATTTGACCTTGAGAAAGTCACTAAAGATTATTACTTTATTATATAACATTGAGTACATACGTGTGCCAGACACCACACATTTTCTCATTTATAAACTGAGGGCATGGCTCAAGGACTTTGTGTCTTTTATACAGAAATAGTATGGCTTATTTCAATTTTATTTATCAGGTTTTTTTTTTGCCAATTTTAATGCAACTATATTGCATGCTAAGCCGCTTCAGTCATGTCCAACTCTTTGCTACCCTATGGACTATAGGGTGCCACGTTCCTCTGTCCATGGGGTTGTCCAGGCAAGAATACTGGAGTGGTTGCCATGCACTCCTCCAGGGGATCTTCCCGACCCATGGATTGAACCCTAGTTTCTTATGTCTCCTGCATTGGCAGGCGGGTTCTTTACCACTAGTGCCACCTGAGAAGCAACTGTATTTAAGCTAAATACCTTGTTGGAAAATTGGTAACTATACAGGAAGATGATCACTGGTGGCTTATGCAGTGACTAATGTTATTTCTTTAAAATATAGACCATTTCTGTCATTCCTTATTATAGATTTTTGGCACATTAAATTTTCTGATTTTATTTTATAAGCAAGCTTAATTTTTCTTAGCAGTCTAGAAATTGGTTTGATAAGGAGGTTGTGTTGTTTACTGGAAAAAACTCCAAGGTCTTTTAATCCTCTACAGTTTGCACAGATAGGCCATCTTAAGTAAATTATGGAAGTTCTCTATGTTCATATCTGGATTTTACTTTATTTGTAAACCATCTGTTTTCAATCTACGTATTTCACAGGGATGCTGAAAGGATAAATGAGCTATGAAAGCCTTGGCTCTTCGGCAGACAGGTGCTATATAAATACAAAGTACTGTAGTAGTATATCATAGAAGCACCAAAGTTTTAAAAAGAGTTTACAGAAATAGAATTCTCATCACTTAAGTCTTGCCACATTTTTACTTGTCTGTAATAGTCTCCAACCATCCACTTTTACAAGCTAAGGAGAAATAAAGCCAAACATAATATAATGAAAAATAAGAGAAATGGTTGATAACAAGAGCATTAAGCCCTATACGTGTAATACTTTGTTATGTTTTTTCCCCTCAAATATTGTGCCAAGTAGCCCGTTAAAGCCATTAATGTGGTGTTTTTTTTTTTTCTCACTTTTCCCAAGCAACTATCGAGCAGTATTTTGGTGTTCATTGCTAAAACTTACAAAGTATTTTGGCTTATCATACTTCATTCTTTGTGATTGCTTGTTATAGGAGGTTTTGTGTAAAATTGCACATGAAAAATCAAATGTTTCTCCGTGTAATTTCACTCTGAACTGCTTATGTTAAGTATGGCAAAGTGCATAATGAAGGAGATAATCTGTATGTTTAAGTGTCATGAAATCATTAACACAGAAAAGGCGAGAAGTGAATGTAGATTTTCTTTTGAAAATCAAACCTTGGGCTAGGTAACTTCTGAGGGGTCATTTTCAACCCCCACCCTCAAAATTGTTAACTTGGAATTAATTTTCAATGTCTGTTATCATCTTGCCAATTACATAATGGTTCTTTAACTCTGTCATGCTTTGCATTATCAATGTTTTTATTAAAATTATGTTTGATAACATTTGTTAAAATATCATTTGTGAAGTAACAGTACCTAATGAAAATGAAATAAGCAGAAAACCTTGAGTTAAAGGACTTTTGAAATTACCTGGTATTGTGTGGATAGTTCTGAAGAGAAGATTCTTTTTGTTAAAAGAAATCATTTTCTTTTGTAAAATCTGATCTCTTATTTCTTCCATCTCTGGTTTAAAAGTGACAACAGCAAATCATTTTTTGTAACCTTGTAACTCAGTCATTGAAAATAAAACTGATTATCTTAAGCTGTTTTTAATTTATATGTGTATATATATTTATATAAAATACAAATACTTGGCTTCCCTGGTGGCTCAGAGGTTAAAGCATCTGCCTCCAATGCGGGAGACCCGGGTTCGATCCCTGGGTCGGGAAGATCCCCTGGAGAAGGAAATGGTAACCCACTCCAGTATTCTTGCCTGGAGAATCCCATGGACGGAGAAGCCTGGTAGGCTACAGTCCACGGGGTCGCAAAGAGTCGGACACGACTGAGCGACTGAACGGAACGGAACGGACTTTCTATAAAATAGAATTTGTGAGGACAGTATACTACTTTGAATATTCATATTATTGCATTCTACATTATAAGCTCTAAGTACATAGTGTTGTGCTCAGACTGACATTCTGCTATGACACTGAATTATAATATTAAATACATTGTCCTTTATAGATGAATGTAATTTTGAAGCTTTTTTTCTGTATTTGTTCACTTGCTTATATGTCCTTGTTTTTGCCATTTCTTAATGTCTTTTTGACATTTTGGAGCTTGTATTTCAGTGAGGGAGAATTTCCATTTAAGACCACTTTCTCAGAGGTAAAAATGATGAGATGATGATTCCTTCGGTATATCTTATTGCTATAATAGTCAATAGGTATATTTAGTTAATCTACTGGAAAAGTGTCTTAAATAGTGTGTACTTTGGATGTTTTTAATTACTTTACGTTGGATTAAAAAATCCAAGGCCATTGTAAAAATATTAGAAGAAAGCAAAAATTTTTATAAAGAAGAAAAGTAAAGATTACTCATAATCATACCACCTGTTCATATTTGTTAATGTTTCCTGTATAGAAAGTTAAATATTTTTTAAATTGAGATCATGCTGTATATACACTTCGTATCTCTTTTTTTCACTTATTATACTGTGAAAATGTTTTCATGTAATAAGATATTTTTGAAAATATTTAAAATTACTGCATGCGATTTCATAATTTATTTCACTAATTCCAGGTTGTTGGAATTTTTTTTTTCTTTCCATATGTTATAGATACAGTGAACATCCTGGGGCAAAAAGCATTTCGTGACTCTGATTATTTCTTTGGGATAAATATTTAGAAGAAAAATTGCAAAGATTTTTGTTTTTAAAGATGAATTCCTTTGACAATCTTTGAAGTTTAAACACTGGTTTACCCAAAAAGAGCCTTGATTTCAAAGAACAGCACTCAGGAAAACAAAAAGTCATTCTTTATATAGTGTTTTGTATGCGACTAAACTGGAGCTGGTTTAGGTAAAGTATATGTCTTAGAAATGTTGTGGTTTCCTCTGATCTAGTTAGCAGGTGCAAAGCAGGATGAAGTAGAATCCTGTTGGGTGCACAATCATAGGAAGTTCTATTTTTTGAAACGGAACTGTTAATGGGGGAAGGGAGACAGGTTTGTATGTAATTAGCCTTTAGATTTCAGATTGCTGTAAAACTGTTCAAGTATGGAAAGCTTATTTGTGACCAGAAACTTTCAGTATCCTAAAGAAACTTTTAATCCAGAAGTTGGATAAATGGCTGTGTTTGGAAGGACCTAGAGACAATCACACTAAGTGAAGTAGTCAAAGACAAATATCATCAAATATGTGATATCACTTATACGTGGAATCTAAAATATGATATAAATGAGCTTATTTACAAAACAGAAATAGACTCACAGACATACAAATGGCTCTGTTTGTTGATAGGCATTTTTATCTCAGGCTGTGCCGTTGCAGCTCAGTGATACATCAGTTGGGTTCCAGGCTTCCACCATAATGTGAGTCACACCAGTATTTTTTACTTCCTAGCACGTATAAAAGTTATGTATACAATACTGTAGTCTATTAAGTGTGCAATAGCATTATGTCTTTAAAAAGTACATAATTAAAAATATTTTATTGTTTAAAAAATGCCACTTAATCATCTGAAGCTTCAGTGTATCCTAGTAACACTGAAGATCACGGATCACCAATCACTATAACAAATATAATGATAATGACAAATTGTGAAATATGGTGAGAGTTCCCAAAATGTGACACAAAATGAGAAAATGCTGTTGGGGAAAAAGATGCCAATAGATTCCTCACTTGATGCAGGCTTGCCACAAACCTTCAATTTGTAAAAAGTGAAATATCTGGAAAGTGCAATAAAATGAGGTGTGCCTTTGACACTGCTCAATAAACTCAGTTATATATTTCATTCAGGTTGCTTAAATAGCTAAACTGAGATCAAATAGCGGTAAAATTTCTGGTGCCATCAGTTAATTTGTGCCTAGATTCCATGTAATCCCCAATTACAACACTTAACAAACATTTTGTATATTTAAATGACTCATTGTACACTGCATCTCTGTCGCTAAACTTATCCCATGCTGCTTCATAGACCCTTTCTGGATATTTGTTTCCTTCCCCCAGTTCACCGGTGGCACTAAGGACCATGTTGTTCTGGGCATCTTCTGATGACCCAGAAGTGATGTGGAAAATGTCTGACCAGACAACTCGTTCTCATCACCTCCTTTTTTTGTTCTCAGAGGTATTATGTACATGCTATATTTCATAGTCAGACTGGAGTTTAGTATAAAATGTCAGTTCCCATGATTTTGCTGTTTTATATCTCTGTGACATTGGTGAAGTTCTGTAACTCCTCCAAACCTCAATTTTACTGTCTATAAAATGGGGATGATATGACTTGTTTTAGTGTTGTCCTTAAAATTAAAGGAGAACATTTATAAAGAAACTAGTGGGGACTTCCCTGGTGGTCCAATGGTTAGGAATCCACGCTTTCACTGATGAGAGCAGGGGTTGGATTTCTGGTCAGGGAATTAAGATCCCACAAGCCATGTGGCACGCCAATTTATAGGTCAATTAATATCGCCTTAGGTGATCTTCATCAGGTGTCTGTAGCTACCTCTTCATTTTCCTCTGATTTACTTTTTTTTCCCCTTAAGTATCACCATTGAAGATAAAATAGTTTTTTTGTTTGTTTGTTTTATTTAATGGTATTGTGAAAATATGACTTCCTAATGCTTTGCATTACACATGTGGAGGATTTTAACAATGTTCCAGGTTGAAGAAGCTAGCTAGAAACCCTTTTACCATGTGCCTTTTTATAAGGATATGCCATCCAGCCGTCTAAATTCACCCTCAAATGAAAATTAGAAATGATACTCTTTTAATACATTTCAGACACCACTATAAACTCATTGCTACTAACAAATTTAGCTTAGATCAGGATGGAAGGTAGTAGGTAATGTTGATGCCTATTTTGGAGGGCAGGGAAAAAAAGCTTCAAGTTCTTAAGTGTTTGTTTCTACAATAGTATAAATAGTATAAACATGAATGTTTAAAAGTTTGCCTTTGAAAAATAGGAGAAAAGAGAAATTAAATTAGTCAAAACTTAAAATGCTGGGGAAGGCAGAGAGTTATAAATTAAATCAGAGTCTTAGTCATGGGTGAATCCAAAACATATTCATTTTAAATTTACGATGCCCATTATTTCCTCTAGTGGAAGTTTTCAAAAGCAAAAACCAGGAAATGATGAAGGACATTGACACATTCAACAAATATTTTGAGCAGTTTATGGATCTCCAGTTTAAAGCTACAGTTGAATAGCTTTTGCAAGTGGTTATGGATAATTAAAATTTTATATTTTGTCTTACAATAATTAAAAAACAATATAGCCAAATTAACATTAAGTATAGATAGCCAAAAAGTAATACTGATAGAATAACATGTGTAAAGATATAAGCCAACCCATATATTTGGTATCTTATCCTAAATCAAAGTTTTCCAGCATTAGTTGCCCCCCTCCTGAAATGAAAACAAACTAGAATATATTTATAGGAGCAAGCAGATCATGGCAAACTTCCCTAACCAGAGAGGGTTTGTGTAAAGATGAAGGGAATGCTGCTATGTCAAGTACTTTGAAATGTGTAAGGATTATATAAAAGCAGGCCTATAAGGCATTTATAAAGAGATGTAAAACTCAGGGAAACTTTAAAATATGCCCAGAGTTCTCAGGTATATATTACTGATAGTACAAACTACAGATGGAGTAAGAGTTAGCCAAATATAGTAATATGGACAATGCCTTAATTAATCTGTTTGTGGAATTCTTTCATCATTCAACTAAAATAAGTTTAATGAAAGCTGCTAGGTGCTAGGGCTACAAAGATGGTAAGATACTCCTTCAGTCTAGAAGAAAAGACATAATACTGAATTTCATAAAACCTAAAAATATTCTTATATGTAGAGAAGGAACTTAAATATGGCCTTTTTTCTCAACATAAAATAATTTCTAAATTTAAACCTTGTGTGAACAAAGACATTCATGTTTAACCCAATATAATCAAATCTAAACTAAGAACAAATCAAGTTTAAACATTGTTATTTCTTTGCAATAATTATTGCGTCCTAGAAAAAGTGCCCACCATGAGTTAATTTTACTTAAATAGAACATTGCTCAGTCTATAAATGAAGGTCAGCAGACACCAGTGTCTTGGAATAAAATAGCCCTTTGGCAAGAAAGTGAGCCACTCCCCATTTAGTTTTTACAAAAATAAAATTCTTTCCAGCTTTACTAAATTGTAGATGTTGTGCACAGCATGTACTTCTGCAGTAGTTGGTTATGCAGCTGTGGAAATATCCATGCATGCAGAAGCTCTAAAAACATTGATTCACCATTACTTGCACATGCAGCTCTCATACTTTCTATAGTTAGAAAGTTAAGTTTTCTGTTAAGCATTCTGTTAAGTTTTATCTGAGTCAAGGATAATAGCAAGTAACTACAGGTATAATGGGGCTTCCTTGGTGGCCTAGCTGATAAAGAATCCACCTGCAATGCAGGAGACCTGGGTTTGATCCTGGGTCGGGAAAAGGTGTAGCCTAATGGGCTCAGTGAATGAGGTCAGAAATAGTCAACGCAACTGAGCAACTGAGCACGTGTGCACAGGTATAAAAGTGTTGGCGGCTCAGTCATGTCTGACTCTTTGTGACCCCATGGACTGTAGCCTGCCAAGCTCCTCTGTCCATGGAATTCTTCATGCAAGAATACTGGAATGAGTAGCCATTTCCTTCTCCAGGGGATCTTTCTGGCCAGGGATTGAACCTGGGTCTCCTGCATTTGCAGGCAGATTCTTTACCATCTGAGCCACCATGGAAGCCCTGCACACAGGTATAACTGACACCTTAATTTTCTGCCTTGAACTTCTTGATTGTCCCAGACTTTCCAGGATTCCAAATGTGGTCATCGTTATGTTTGATGGGAGAGGATCAAATGAATGCACTACATCTGGATGTACTATGTCCTCTGTATATGGTTTGCTTCAAAGATAGCACTAAATTCCTGCCATATACCATGGCAAACACTGTTCTTCTAGGGAGAAAGGAAAATAAACCCATTCTCCTGATTCTTTCACAGTACACCTGTCATGTAGCAGGTCTCCATAAATACATTTGAAAGAGGCCTTTGCTAATAAAGATTAAATTGTGAAAACCTGATCAGCAAATTGGTAGCTTATGAATCATAATTGAATAAAATAAATCATGATGTGAACCTATCAGAAGACTAAGCAAAGGGCTTCTTTGGTTTTCTTACTCTCACTTGTTTTAAATGGTGAGAGGTGTATGAATGAATGTTATATAACAGGAATGACTATAACAGGATAACAGGAATGAATGTTATAGGTAGCACTTTCATTATGAGAACTGCTTAACTTTAGGATCCAAAAGGAAATTGTGACATATTAATATTTTCATTTTTTAAAGCAGTTTTATTGAGATAGAATTCATATTCTCTACCACTCATGTAAGTAGTATGACTCACTGGAAAAAAGTCTGATGCTAGGAAGGATTGGGGGTGGGAGGAGAAGGGGACGACAGAGAATGAGATGGCTGGATGGCATCACCGACTCGATGGACATGAGTTTGAGTGTACTCCGGGAGTTGGTGATGGACAGGGAGGCCTGGTGTGCTATGATTTATGGGGTCACAAAGAGTCAGACACGACTGAGCGACTGAACTGAACTGAACATGTAAGTAGTATGGTTCAGTGGATTTTAGTATACACACAGATGTGTACGACCATTACCGATTTTTGAAACTTCTCATCACCTCAGAAAGAAACCCCATACTTTTAAGCTATCCCTCTCCCCAGCCACGTATCTCTCCAGCCCCAAGCAGTCACTAATCTACTTTCTGTCTCTGCAGGTTTCCCAGTTCTGGACTTTCATATATAAATGGGACATATAGTCTTTTTTGACTGACTTCTTTCACCTAGAGTATTGTTTTCCAGGTTCATTGAAATTGTAGCATGTATCAACACTTCATTCCTTTTTATGACTGAATAATAGTCCACTGTATGGATATATGACATCTTGTTTATCCATTCATCCATTGATAGACATTTGAGTTGTTTCCACTGTTTGGCTGTTATGAATAATGGTACACGTTAATATTAAATGTCTAACTACAGGTCAGCTAATGGATTAGAAGTGGTATTGACAAGATAATATTTCATGTATCACTGCTCTGCTGTTAATGCACATCCTTGCTTTCACTCTGAGCAGTATTGATTTCTACATCTAAGTGAAGCTATTTTTTCCTGTTTCCTGAAGCTTAGTAGCTTATTATCAACTTGTTCCCAATACTTTTTCCTTAATATTTTTACTCGAATAATGGAAAATCTGTAAAAGTTGTATAATCACATTAAAAAAAACTTTTAATATAATAGATTTATCCAAAATGCCTTGTTTAAACACATTTATCAAACACCTAGTATAAGGATCAAAAGTAAGAAGTATTAAGTATTGCAGAAGTAAATGAAAAATGCTTTGAAACACAGTGGTTTTCAGTCAACCTAAAGCATAATTGAGCATATATATTTACTTTATTTAAAATTATTCTTTAAATATGAAATATTAACACAGAACAAAATTCAAATGCTATAAAGGGACATAAAGCAAAGAAAAGAAATGTGCCTCTGACTCCAATCCCCATTTCCTTTCCCAGGAGGTGACAATTAGTACTAGTCTCTTGTGTATCTATCTAGAAATAATATTGAATACATTTGACATTTGACATTTTCAGAAGAGCTTGGTGTTTTACATTTAGAAAGTGCAGCATTACATTTGAGGGAGTCTTTACCTTTTGACTCTTTAGGGATGAACATGAGAAGGAGGGATTATCATCCAAGGATGATGAAAAAGAATCAGCTTCAGTTACAGAGTTTTTCTTGTAAGAACCCTTCTGGTCAAAATAGCTAATGATGCCTAGAACCAATCTCAGCCATTATCTTCTGTGTTCAACCCACAGAGAATTTCCTGGGCCTACTTTCCTTATTCTTCTGGGCAGCTAGCACCTTGCAAACCCACTAGGAAAGGATAGGCCTCCCTGAGAGAGAAGGGCTGTAGTTCAGTCAAGGAAAGATAATTTCCAGGAGACCCATTTAGAACTTCCTGTTGAACTTCCTATTTAATTGCTTGGGGCTTGCCAGGTGGCGCTAGTGGTAAAGAACCTGCCTGCCAGTGCAGGAGATGTGAGAGACTTGGGTTCGCTCCCTGGATCGGGAAGATCCCCTGGAGAAGGAAATGACAACCCATTCCAGTATTCTTGCCTGAAGAATCCCATGGACAGAGGAGCCTTGTAGGCTACAGTCCATAGACTTGCAAAGAGTCAGACACGACTGAAGGGACTTAGCATGCACATATGCATTTCATTATTTAATTCATTTGTTTTGTGTTTAACCGCTCAGTTGTGTCCCACTCTTTGCTATCCTGTGGACTGCAGCCCACCAGGCTCCTCCATCCATGAGTGTTCTTCAGGCAAGAATACTGGAGTGGGTTGACATTTCCTACATCATTACTTAATTCATTTAACAGGGCTTTATTAATGATCAACAGTGTGCTAGGCACTGTTATCACTAAGATAAATAAAATAATGTGCCATTATTTGAAGAGCTCAGAGTCTAATCCAGCCACCGATTTTTGCAAATGAGGCAACAGAGAAATTGATTTTGATTTGCCACATCATGAAGTGGTAGAGCAGTGGTGGCAGACAGAGTCTCCTGATACCTAATCCATCACGCTTCTCACCATAAATTTAAACATCACATCCAGAGTCCAACTTTGTTTACTAGGAATATCTCTTCCTCTTCCTCCGTGAATCAATTTATACTAACTGGAGTTTTCTTTCAGATGTTAACAAAATGGGGAATGCCGTGTCATTAAAAGTTGACATAACTCTCTGAAACTCACTTCACCTACGACTTAAGCAGCATTATTTAACTTGACCAACTCTTCCATAGCTAATGGGAATTCATTGGTTATAGCTTTAAAGTGGTAAATTATTTTCTAGGTTATATCTTCAACCAAGGCATTCTTATACTTACAAAGCTGCAGTCCTAATCACTGATCTTAAAGAGTTTCCTACATAGTACTGCATCCAGAGAACTTTGAAAACTCTAATGCCAATATATTGGATATACATTGAAGGATTTATCATTCATATTTCTTCCAAAATAGTTGTAGTTATGTCTATAGTGTTTTGGAAAACTTTGTGGAAATAATGTTTAAAATGAGATATGAAATTTTTGCAAGTAAATGTTCTTTTATCCCATCAATTTAATGATACTATATTCTGTGTTTAATTCTGTTAATTTTTTAGCTGAACTTTTTACTTAGCAGAAATTGTAGACATGTACTTGTAAGAAATAACACAGAGAGATCCTTACCGTTTACCCAGTTTCCCCGAATAATCTTTTGTAGGACCTTCAGTTCAGTTCAGTTCAGTCGCTCAGTTCTGTCCGACTCTTTGCGACCTCATGAATCACAGCATGCCAGGCCTCCCTGTCCATCACCAACCCTTGGTACAGTACTAAAGCCAATGTTGGCATTGATATAGACAAGATGCAAAACAGTTCTTTCACCGCTAGAATCCCTTTTGTTACTCTTGTAATAGCACACACTTCTTCCTCCCTCTCCTGCACCTGCCCCATTTCTGTCTACCTCTGGAAACCGCTAATCTGTTCCCCATTTCTCTAATTTTGTCGTTTCAAAAATATATAAACAGTATCAGAATTATATGCAATCTTTTGGCTTTTTCATTCAGCATAATTGTCTAGAGTTCATTCAAATAGAGTGTAACGATACTTTCTTTTTATTGCTGAGTAGTATTCCATGGTATAAATGTACCATAGTTTATTTAATCAATCACACATTGAACAACATTTGAGCCATTTCTAGTTTGAACTGCTACAAATATTGATATTTGTGTACAGGTTTTTCTGTGACTGTACATTTTCATTTCTCTGAGATTAATGCCCAAAGAATACAAATCTCTGGGTCATATAAGAGTACATATTTAAATTTATGAATCCCGAAATGTTTTTCCATAGTAAATGTACCATTTAATCTCTTACCATCAATATATGAATGGTCCAGTTTATCCACATCCTTGCTATCATTTGCTTTTGTCACTTTTTTATTTAGTGTAGCGATAACTCAATTTTGTTTCATTTTGCATTTCCCTCTGGTTAATGATGCTGAGCATCTTTTTATGTGCTCATTTCCCATCTGTTTATCCTCCTTGGTGAAGTATCTTTTCATATCTTTTGCCTATTTTCTAATTGGGTTGTTTTTTTAATACTGAGTTTTGAGAGGTCTTTATATATTCTAGATAACAATCCTTTATCAGATAAGTGGTATACAACTCTTTTCTCCTAGTCTGTAGCTAGTCTTTCTGTTCTCTGAACAAGGTCTTTCACAGAACAAAAGTTTTTATTTTGACAAGGCCCAAATTGATCTATGTTTCCTTTTACAGATTGTCTTTTTGGAGTCATGTCTAAGGTCCCTTCACCAAACATGCTTCCTGTTGAATTTTTCAATTTTTTTCTAAAGTTTTATGGTGTTATGTCTCACATTTAAATCTGTGGCCCATTTTGAGTTCATTTTTTGTGTAAATCTTTACACAAAATTATAAAAAATGAGGTTTAGGTCAAAGTTCTTATTTTTTCCTCTCTTATGGGTGTCCAGTTTCTGTAGCACCATTCCTCCACTGATGTGCTCTTGTACCCTTGTCAAAAATCAGTTGAGCATATTTGTGTAGGCCTATTTCTGAGTCCTGTGGTTTGTTGCATTGATCTGCATGTGTTGCTCTATAACCACATTATCCTGATTGCTGTAGCTGTAAGAAATGACTTAACACCAGGCAGAGAGAGTCCACCCACTTTAATTTTTAAATATCTTTTACCTGTTCTAAGACCTCTTCCTTTCCACAAAACATTTTTAGAATAAGCTGGACTGTGACCACAAAAAACTGTGCTGTCGATAGAAATTGCATTAATAATGAATAAATTAGAATTTTGAGATTGCATATGTAATGTTAATTTAGTTAAAAATGGTAATGGCATTCTTAAAGAAGACAATTTAATTTCTTCTGTAGTCTCATTCTAGGTCTTATTTTCTAAAGTGGTGCCTATGTTTATGATTTTTAAATCACTGAACAAATATTAATTGGTCATTTCTCTTCAGATATAACTTGGACATCTTTTTTTCATTGCCAAAATTGAAATTTCTTTTCCACAGGAATAACACATTCTTGATTTTGGTGTATAACTTTCAAGTTCTAAATCATTGTTATGTTTTTGAGTTTTAAAATTATTTGAAGAGTTCTTTGTAGAGTTTTTTTAAATTTATTTATTTTAATTGGAGGCTAATTACTTTACATTATTGTGTTGGTTTTGCCATACATTGACATGAATCTGCCCCGGGTGTACATGTGCTCCCCATCTTGAACCCCCCCTCCCACCTCCCTCCCCTTCCCATCCCTCTGGTTCATCCCAGTACACCAGCCCCGAGCATCCTGTATCATGCATCAAACTTGGACTGGCAATTCGTTTCACATATGATAATATACATGTTTCAATGCCATTCTCCCAAATCATGTAGAATTTTAAAAGACCCTCCCCCATTAGATTTCTCTTTACAAGACTCCTAAACTTACTGCCTTAAGGAAAGTGTGGTTTACCTCTTCTGTCATTTTAAACAAATGAATTTTCCCAAAAAGCAAAATAGAATATGCCCCCAAATCTTTGGGGTTTATGTTATTGGAGCTCAGGATGTGTTTGTTAGTCATAAATAGCAAAGCAAAAGGTTTTAAATGAGAACTTTTGTGCATTCTCATGCTTTGATCTTTGATTCTGAGAACTAAAATCTTAAAAATTACGAAAAGAATCTGGTAAACCTCTTAATTTAAAAAAAAAGCACTTGAAAACTTACTATTAGGAATTTAAAAAAAAGAGAAGAGGACTGTTAAACTGATGAGAGGAAGAGAAAATGTCACCTTGTTGCTTTTGGGTGTGGGAAAAGGGAATGAGATCATGCTTTCATTTCTGTCTTGCTTTCTCAAGATAAGCTTTCCCACCCCTCTTTCTGCTTCACAGTTCAGGGTGGAAGTACCAAAAAAAAAAAAAAAAAAAACAAAACCCAGCAACCTGGCTCTCTTTCCCATCCTGTTTATATTCTAAATTGGCTTTTATTGTTTTAATAAATATATCACTGGAAGCCTATAAACATGGTATTAAGTGGTTACACTCAGAAAGCAGGAATTTGAAAATCACAGTCCAGTTATACCACCTTAAACACAATTAACACAATTACTTCTCAATAAGGAAAACTTACCTATATTGTAGAAATGTATCTCATAGTTTTAATATAATTATTACAGTGAAATTTACTACTACTAAGTATTGTCTTCAGAGTTCTGAAAGGATAAAAGTGTGATCCAAGAGTAGTAATCCAGACATCATTCAAAAATAAAGGTTCCTGTAAATATAAAATAACTAATAGAAAAGAAAAATACTTGAAAGTGAAATTCAGCCAATTGAAAAATAGGGCAATATTAAGATTTTAAGAATTGAGAAGTCTTGGTAAAAGGATGTGTGATGATCATTCAATCTATTTAAATACAGAGTTAATACTGAAAAAAATTAGTACCACTAATATCAGTGATTTTTTTCTTCCCCACCTACTCCTTTGTTCAGGTAATAGTCACACTATAGCAAAAACTATTCTCTGATGGAAAGAAAGTGTAGTTTAAGGAAGAATGCAGTATAATGGTACTACTCACCATAAACAGATACTCCAACTTCTTTATTCCCATATAGTTTATCAGCATTTTTAAAATTTGGCTTAATGAGAGACTCTTTAATGCTCATTCTCTAAAGCAGTGAACTCTCAGAGCCAGTGAGCCTACTATAGTCAACCCCATCAAAAGAACTCTGATAATGGCTTTAGGCAATTTCTGAGGTAACAGTACCTGGGAGAGGGATAAACTGGGAGAAGGAAGAAGTTACTTTGTATAGATGACTTTTTGCTAACAATGAGTTTTAGCAGGCAAAGGCCACAAAAGCCATTTGATTTATGGCAGAATTAATTAGAATGAGACTTTTTAGCTGGACCAGGGTTACCAGACTGCCAAATAAAATACTGAGCAAGCAAGAATGGTCAGTTACAATTCAGTCTCTAGAAATCTGAGCCAGCAGTAGTGTTATGTTTATGGATTCAGCGTCATCCTCGAAATACAGTTGGGGTATCTCTGCAAAAATAAAAGTTATGGGGTATCTCCCAGATATTTGAATAGCAAGGGCATATAACACTGTGTAAGACTGTGGTTATTTTTGCAGCCAATCTTAAGGATAAATCTACATTGTATTCAGGATGCTGTGTTGGGCCAAACTTAACAATGACCATTATGTGTAGAAAATAGCAACCATTGTTGTTGCCCTAAGCTTTCCCCAGAGATTAAAAAAACATTTTTAATTAACCTAATAAAACCCTAATGGCAACATAACTAAAGAAATTAACATAACCAGAGAAGAGTGGATAGAAGCAGAAAACCTAGTGCAATTGTTGAGTTATCCTGGCAAAGGAACCCTAAACTATGTGAAGCCGGTGACTGTTTCCTTGTCTAAAAAAGCAGTTCCAAAACTATAAACACACACACGTTTGGATTTTTCAGATAGATCTTTAAGGTGGCTGTTTCATGACAAGCGCCCAAAGAAATGGAATTTATCTGTGGTGTGTTTTGAAAGTGTATATGTATGTGTTTGAAAGAATTAAGGAAAGAATTAGACTGACAGAGTGTCTAATGGTCATTGAAGTGACCACTGGCTACCTTAAAGACATTTTGTTAGACAACAAGGCAACACTTTTCCTCTGGAAACAAGTCTCCACAATAATAGCGGAAGTCAGAAAGTATTCCACATGCAAATATATCTGAGCCTCTTCATGGATGTATTTAACACTTTGAAGTGATAGCTATATCTGGTAACAAGTATAAACCAGTATCTTATAAACTCTGGCTTCATGTTACCACTTATCTGAATTAGTCATTTAAGGGGGTTTTATAAGTCTTCCTAAGAACTGACAAGGTTAATCTTGGGCTAGGGCAGGCAGGCAGGAAATGCTGAAGCAGCTCTTCCCTTTGAAGGTTTTGTGATTGCTTATGAGGTCAAAAAGTAGTTGTTTTAAAGTTAAGAAAGCTAAAACATTGATGTCATGACAGTTAAGTGAGACTTTTTTTTTCTTTGTGTGGCAACTTTGAAGAAAAACTTGATAAAATTCAGAGTTCTTTATGCTTTCCATTCCACTTTTCTCTGAAATGCCTTTATTTTCTAAAGTGGAGAACTAAAAAATCATTTCAGCTGCCAAATATGATAATGGATCCAGTGCCACTAGAAAGATGTAACCTACTGTTTGTTTGGCTGGATTAGCTCTCAAGAATCATTCTATTTTGTAGTTTACCCAATAGGAGTAGATGTCTTTTATGTTTATTTATATGATTTGTATTAAAAGTGCTACAGGTTTGTTCTTCATTATGTAAAACCACACAGCCAATGGCAGTGAATTTAATTCCTTTAGGATGCAATGTTATTATCACATACTAATAACATAATTTTTTTTCATTTGAAAGTAAATATTTATTCCTGAATTTTTTTCTTCCATTTTGTTGAGACATAATTAACATACAGCATTGTTTAAGTTGAAGGTGTACAGCATAATGATTTGGCTTACATACCTCAAGAAATGATGATCACAGTAAGTTTAGTGAACATCCATTATCTCATATAGATAAAAAATATAAAAGAGAAAGAAATTTTTCCTTGTGAAGAGGACTCAGGATTTGCTCTCTTAACAACTTTCATATATAACACATAGCAGTGTTTATTTCTCATATTGTACATTACATCCCTAGTACTTATTTATTTTAGAGCTGGAAGTTTGTACCTTTTGATTACTTTCATCCAATCTTTCCTCCCCCACCCTCCTTAACAGACACTTATTGAGTACCTACTGTGTGTCAGGCACTGTTCTCAATACTAGAGATAGATTGGTGAAAAGACAAATCACTGCCCTCATAGAGCTTAATAAATATTAAAGATGAAATAGAGAATTTTTAAATCCTTTAATCTGTCACTCAGATTTTAAAGACATACATTGAATGAGTTTTGAGAACTCTTGCACATTTTGCCTGAAGTTTGAACAGGGAAAATTTGACCATTTCCTTGGAATATATGGCAATAAACTGGAAGATGATAATTAAAGCAAATTATTTTTCTTTTATTCTTGCTTCTATTTTTCATTTATCAGTGTTACAATTAGACCCCTTGAGTAACTGAGAAATGTTACTGATTTAACTTGTGGATTTCTTCTTTAAGATGGTCTTAATTTATACAAGGGGGTGTGAATAGACATAGTAATCTTGAAAATTAAAATATAGCATTTATAAACACCATCTTCACTCACTGGGAGAATTATAGAGTACTTAATATATTTAATGTTCACCATGGAAAGTGGATGTATTACTCAGTTATTTTTGCCTATGTGAGTAGTACAAGAGCTGACTCAAAGGAGATGACATGATGGTTCCTGTCCTGAAGTGAAATAAGATGATGGGGTTGTGGTGGAAAAATGATGTGATCATGCCCATATTTGCTCACATCTCTTGTTCATTTCCTTTTATAGAGGAAAAGCAAAGAGAGTTTCATTTCTTATTTTTTTACGTTTCCTTTTTGTATTTTCTCTTCATGCCATTTTCCTTTTTACCCCTTAAAATTGCATTATCATAATTTGCAATTCATTGGGTCAAGTTGTGCTTTGAAATACTGTAAGTACCCCTTAGAATGGTCATAGTAGAGACATTATATCCATTTTAGGCAATCAATTACATATATGGACACAGACATCCTGAGCTCCTTGGGTGTAAACGGCAGGTTTCATAAATCTTTCTATTTCCTGATGCCATCTAGTACAGTGCCTTTTATAGAGTGGATGTTCATTCAGTGTTTGTGCAATGAATGAATATGAGCCAAGAATTTTATTTTTGTTTTCCAAAATACCAAATACTTTATCAGCTCAAGGAATTTTAAAAATACTTATTTTTATGGAAAATTTTAAACATACAAAATAAAATAGCATAAGGAACCCCTCAGTTTCAACAGTTTATCAATATCTGATGTTCTTATATTTCATCCTTTATCTCCCCTTCTTTTTTTTAATGATTTTTTAAAAAAAATATTTTCTTTATTTGACTGCATCAGGTCTTAGATCTTTATTGTGGCATGTGAGAACTTTTAGTTGCAGCATGCAGAATCTTTAGTTGTGGCATGTGGAATCTTTAGTTGAGTACTCTTAGATGTCACATGAGAGATCTAGTTACCTGACCAGGGATCGAGCCCAGGTCCCCTCCTTTGGGAGCCTGGACTCCTAGCCACTGGACCTCCAGGGAAGTCCCTCCCTTTCATCTTTATTGTTGTTTGGAATTTGCTTTAAAATAACCTACTTATTATTTTACATATAAACACTATAGTGTTCTTCATTTTTAATATTTTAAAGTAGTAATAATTTCTGCATTTCATACAGAGTTAAACTTTCAAACCCTTTTTTTTCCAGTGTATGTGTCAGAGAAGGAAACTCCTATTGATTATAAGAAGAAAAATCCATTTGCTCCATATAAACTGGATATTTTTAAGCAGTTTTGTAACAAATATATTGCCTTTCTTAATCTTTTAAAAAATGTATTAAAAGTTTCTAAAAACTACATTATCATGATAAGTCCCTGTCTCAGGGACATGAACCTGATTCTGCAAAATGTTCAGAATTGATATTAATGAATTAGTTTTTCTTTTAGCAATTAAACAGCACAGAACGCATGTTAAAACTTATTCTGGTAATTGCATTCTCAGTTTTGAAATGTCTTGTTAAACACCTATGGATTTTATGATTTTTTGTTTCTCTAAAATTGGATGACTCCATCATAAATATTAGTAAGTAAAGCACCAGTTATCGATAAAGAAGTATGCCATAGAGTCCCTTGGAGATCAAAGTTACTTGTTTAGTAAAACTGAGATGTTCTCTGCTTTTTCAGTGTACTGACAAAAGCAATAGTGGGTAAAACTGCTGGTGCCTTAGCATGCAAGGCAGCGGCCCCACATTGTATTAGTAGTCTTTGTATTCAACACCATACCCATCCTGGTAGAAAAAGACCTACACCATGTAGTTCATTAATGAATGTTCTTGATTAAGTAGGAAAAATTGATTTTATTAAATCTCAACTCTTGGGTATACATCTTTTCAATAGTGTGTGTGATGAAATGGAAGTACATAAAAAAATTTCTGCTGCATATGGATGTACAGTGATTGTCCTGAGGAAAAGCACTTGTGAAATTGTTTGAATTGCAAGCTAAACTAGCCGCATTTTTAAAAAAACAGAAAATGAATTTTACTTAAAAGAGCGGATGACACATTAACTGATTATTCAGAGCTGAATATTTGGCAGATACATTATAAAAAATGAATCGTGTGCTAGTCATTGCAAGGAAAACAACTGAGGGTATTTGTTGCCAATGATAAAGCTTTCAAACAAAAATTCAAATTCTTAAAAACTTGCATAAGCCACCGTGCATCAATACTTTGACTTTTCTAATGAGGTTGGGGGTATTTTTAATGACAGTGACTTGTTAGATATTGTAAAATGAAGTGTGAAAGCATTTGGATGATCTGTATTAGTTCCATATGATCCGTGCGTGATGTTATGAAATCAAGCATTTAAAATCAATCAATCAAGTAAAAGGTCCATTTAAACTACAAGACAAACCAATGGGTTTTAGTGTAACAGTACAAAAAAGTCATTGATTTGGTATCAGATTCCACACTACAACTAACATTTAAGAAACTACAACTGCCCCAGTTTTGGCATGATATTAAGAAGAATATCCATAATTATCCAGAAAGGCTCCTAAAACACTTCCTTTTTCCAAACAACATATCTGTGAGAGGCCACATTTTCTTCCTATACTTGAATCAAAACAACATTGCAACAGGCTGAATGCAGAAGCAGATACGAAAATCCAGCAGTCTATTAAATTAAACAAAAATGTAAACAATATCCTCATGTCACTTTTTTTTTCTGCAAAATCTTTATTTCTTTTTGGTTCAGGGCTTGGATGAGGGCCCCAGGGTGGTTAAAAAAAACTGCCTAGTGGCTGCAGGGAGTGGTTCAGGCAGCAGCCCTGACTTCAGGGGGATGCAGAGGGGCCCCTCAAAGGCCGCTGGGCTCTAGAGGCTCCAGTTGTGCTTGAGGGTCAGCCCTTGGAAGAGCTACTGGCTCATCTTGATATCCCCCCACCCCGTCCCCAGTCTATGGGGGTTAGGAATGGGGCTGATCAGGTGGTTGTAATCTACTTGATGAGTTTCATTTACTCCTCCAGGAAACAACTCTCTAGGAAGTCACAGGGATTGCGGTCTGTGCAGCCAGAACCCAGGGCATGCAGGTCTACAGGGTCTGGCTCAGGTTCTTCTCCAGGGCGGGCCGTGGCAGTTTCCTTATTGTCCAGAGTTTTAGTCCATTCATCTTGGGGACGGCTTCTGCACGTCCTAGAAGAGAGCACAGGATACTGCGCTGATTTTGCATTTTCAAGAGATGCTGTGCACCCTTGCCTTTTCCCACAGTAGACCATGGAAGAAGTGGTCCACGCCCTCCAGAGCTACAACTTTGCGGTGGAAACAGAAGCCCAGAGAGAGGTAGGTGTAGGGGTACCCAGATGCAGGATGACCTAGTGGTTGACTGCAGCTTTCATCTCAGTGGAATAATTCTGACCAATCTGGGAGCTCATGGTTGATAAGCAGTAAGGAGCAAAACCTCAAAAAAAAAAAATGGTGTTGACTGATTCCAGAGGCCAAGGATGGCAGAGTGGTTGGTTCCTAAGATTATGACTGGAAAAGATGTTGAGGGTGACCAGAGTCTGGGGAAGGGGGCGTCCCTGGATCTGTTGCATCCAAACACTGTTGAAGCAAGAAACATCTACAGGAGTGCCACATACACTGTCTCCCCCACTAATTTTTTTGATTTTTTTAAGGTAGTTTTCATTTCTAAATGTTATTTATATTCAGATGCAGCAGCTTTATCATTGTTTTTAAATAAATATCTTTAAAATTTCCTAGTTGTAATTTCTAATACGTTAGTAAACAATGATTTAACCCACATATTCAAAAGCTCTTTGAGATCCTCAGGTCCTGAGGCCAAAAAGTTTAGGAGATGCCGAGTTAATTGGGTTTTTTGGTTTGTTTCCTGTTCTTTCCTGTTTCCTTTCCTTCCCTACCCTTTTTTAGAATGAGAGACCCTCAGAATAGGAAGGTGTGGAGCACGAGTTATTTCTTTATATGATTTTAATAGCTATGAACAGAACACAGATGTCTTTCCCCCATTTCATTGAGATATAATTGATGTATAAAATTGTATTAGTTTAAGGTATACAATGAGATGATTTAATGTGTGTATATATTGTGGAATGATTCCTACAGGTCTAGTTAACATCCACCACCCCACAGTTTCACTTTTTTTTTCCCCTGTGATGAGAACTTTTAAGATCTACTTGCTTAGCAACTTTGAAATACACAATTCAGTATTGTTAACTATGTATAGTCACCATAGATGTCTTCCAAATCAGTTCCTTACCCCATGTGTAGTTCAATTGATAATCTGTGGAGGACCTGTGCTTTAAATCCTTCTATTTATTTCAACCTTTTGTTTTAGAGCATTAAGATAAGATATATAATTTGATATGTAATAAGACATCCTGTTTTTAAATGTTGATTACTTTGTTATGCAAATACAGAGCCAACAAATATTTTCTGTTGGAGATACCCCTTGGAATATTGAAATTAAGATGTTCTTGTGGTTTATTTCCCCCTCAAATCATCACATAAACCAGATCTACTTGATTGTTAAAACTGACACATCCACTCAACAGGAAGTTTGAGTACCTGAGTGTTCCTAGTATAAATTTCCTAAACTTTCTGATATAGCCCAAAATTACAGTAGCAATATCCTGTACCTTAATTTGATACCTGTTTTATGTTAAATCCCTTTGCATTATTTGTTTGTTTGTTTTATAACTCATGAAGATGGGTAAAGTCCTGTTCCATTAAAGAACAATAGATGAGTGTTATTGAGGTGTGGCATTAAGTACAGTGGGAGAGGCCTCCATTGTGCGTGTCACACATGGAAAGAATATACCCGGTACTGGGTGTGGTGGAGAGAGGATGACGTTTGAATGAAAGTTGGAAGGGACTTTAAAAATACTACATCTAGGTCTTGTGTCCTAACTGTGGATTACACCAACCCATTTATGAAACTCATGAAACTTTGGGTGTGCCTTTTTCCTTCCTTTCCACCCAGAAGGGTGTGTAGGTCCACAGGTGCATGTGTGTGCACTTTTAACTTTATGAATTTGTTGGTAACATCTGAGAGAGAGTGTGAGCTTTACGTGTACAGATAAAACACGGGTTGGTTTCCATTGGCTTTCCCCAGCATTCATCATGATGGATTTGGAATGCAGTATAAAAGTTGTTTCATCCTGTGGCCTGCTTATAAAAATGTGAAATGTATTACACAACTCTTGCCACCATCTCCTATTCCCAAACCAGTTCTTATTACCCATGGTAAAAACAGGTGCTGTTCACACATATAATCACACACATGCACAAACACAAACACCAATACCATCCCTCCACCAGCCCCGCACACCTGTGCATAACTCTTATGAGACATTTAGAAAATTATTGAAACTGGCCGAACTACTGATGGGATACAACAGTCTTAGGAAATGTCCTGGTATTTTACCAAGAAGTGCGTGCTCAGTTGCTCAGTTGTGTCCGACTCTTTCCTACTTCAGGGGATCTTCCTGACCCAGGGATCAAACCCACATCTCCTGCACTGGCAGGGAGATTCTTTACTACTGCACTATCTGGGAAGCCCCTTACTAAGTAGAAGACATCCGTTTTTAAAAGGAGTATCCATTCCTAGAAGTTTCATCGCAATATTTTGCTGTTGAAATGAATTCTATTATGTTATGATGCTGCTGCTGCTGCTAAGTCACTTCAGTTGTGTCCGACTCTGTGCAATCCCATAGATGGCAGCCCACCAGGCTCCCCTGTCCCTGGGATTCTCCAGGCAAGAACACTGGAGTGGGTTGCCATTTCCTTCTCCAATGCGTGAAAGTGAAAAGTGAAAGTGAAGTTGCTCTGTCGTGTCCGACTCTTAGCGACCCCATGGACTGCAGCCTACCAGGCTTCTCTATCCATGGGATTTTCCAGGCAAGAGTACTGGAGTGGGGTGCCATTGCCTTCTCTGATGAATAGACTTTAAAATTAGTGCTTGGGTGTTGACAGATTTCACTGTGATCAAAGATTAGCCTTAGAGTTCAGAAAGCTAGAAAGCATATACATTTCAGATGACCATGAAAGCGTAAGGCAAGGGATCTGTTTCTGGGTAGCATGATCATTGAAGAAGTTCATAGTACTTGGGACAGTGTTGTAAAGTGATAAGTGTTGCCAAAGAAAAGGTAAGGCAGGGAAAACCCAACATTGCTGGCCTGACGCTGATACTGTTTTCTTGGTGGAGGCAATTGCCTGTGCCCCAGTTTTCCTTGGAAAAGCCTGATAATATATACACGTATGCCCTTTCTTCCAGTTAGCTCAAGGCGCTTGAGCATAGCTTACTACCCCACATAATCCCTGACTGGCTGCAGGCAGCTAGAGCTATCCTTGTTTCACAGACAGTGAAACTGAGACACGGGAAAGTTGGAGAGGCTTCCTTTAGTGAGTCAGCAATGAAAACAGATGGAAAAACACGTCGTCTGGCTCTGACGCTCTATGCCTTCTGTTTTGGATTGTGTTGCCTTTTGATATTTTATGCAGTTTTTGTGATTGATGAAATAATTTGCTTGCATTAAGGAGACAAGAGTGTAATCTAGTGTCTATTAATGGTGGTTAGTGACGAGAACAGGAGTACCCTCTTGCCTCCTAATGTGATGTGTCCCAATCCTTTTTATAAGCGAGTATAACATGAATCGTCTCCTTATTCTGAGAATTCAATGTTATCTTAAAATATTTCACTTTGTTTTATATTATTTACAAAGGACTGGCGGATCTATTATCTCACCTTCATACTTGTTAAGTAGATAGAGCAGATGGTATTATGCATATAATATACTAGATAAATGATAACAGTGACTGCCACTTGCTGAGCACCTCCTGGAACCAGACCCTGTTATGTACTTATCTCATTTAATCATCATCAACACCCTTTGAAGTACATGGAATTAGCTCCACTTTTATAAATATGAACCTGGGGCTCAGAGAAGCTGAGTTGTGTGATCAAGGTCACACAGATTTCAAGTCTGTCTGATTCCTAAGACCCTGTTGCTCCCATTGCACTCCATTTCCTTTCAAGTGATTGACTTGCTCTATGTCGGTCTTAGACATGGTCTCCTGAACCTAGGTCAGTCCTCGTATTGATTTATTGTTGTCTCCCGTAAAGGGCAAGAACTCACAGTTCACCAGTTGCTTCATTAAGAATGTAACTGATTAGAATTGTTAGACCAGTTAAACAAATTTCAATAATAAGCATATAGCAGTTACCACATACCTAATTCATGGGGTCGTGGAGAGTCGGACACGACTGAGCAACTGAACTGAACTGAATATACCTAATGCTTACCATGTGCCAGGCTATGATCTAAAATTTGAACACACATTAAATCATTTAAGCATCACAACAATATACAAAGTTATTATTAAGTGACATAGTTACTATTATCATCCCTGGATGAGAAAACAGGCACAAGAGCTTAAGCAGTTTGCCCAAAGACAATGTAGAAAATTGTGGAGACAAGATTTGAACCAGTCTGGCTCCAGAACACTGAGCTACTCAACAGTACTGCCTCTCAATAGAAAATTCAGTTCAGCAAGTGCTAGCTTAGTTCCTATATGCTGTGCTGTGCTTAGTTGCTCAGTCAGGTCCGATTCTTTGCGACTCCATGGACTGCAGCCTGCCAGGCTCCCCTGTCCATGGGATTCTCCAGGCAAGAATACTAGAGTGGGTTGCCATGCCCTTCTCCAGGGGATCTTCCAGACCCAGGGATTGAACCCGTGTCTACTGCATTGCAGGTGGATTCTTTACCCTCTGAGCCACCAGGGAAATCCCTTCCTATATGCTAGGCTGGTAGAAAATACAATTCTTATACTTAATACATTACATTTTCAACAGCAAACAAGATGTAGATACTCATGGTAAATGCTCTGACATCTAGCATGTGGCGTGTAAGCCTTGTATGAAGACATGAATAAGTATGGCTCAAGATGAAAACAGAACGTTAAAGTGGTCTGGGACAGTTAATTTGCCTTTCTAAGTAATGTACTTTCCTATGGACGACTGACTTGGCCTCTGGGGGAGAAGCTGGTTCTATGTGTTCTAAAATAAGCAGGTTACTTGGCTAATGTTCAAACTTTAAATAGGTATGTGGGTTGCAGCTATTTGACCTGAACCAACTTAAAATTCCTTTGTGTTTTTGCATGGTTTCAGCAGAGCTGAAAAAATTCACTTTTCTCTAAATGTTGTGAAGTTCAAATTTATTAATACTTGGCAAAATACTGTGAGGCTGACAGGAAGGGGATTCATAAGTATTGTATCATTCCTTTGTCAGGGTATTCTTTCTCTAGCAGGAAGTGTTATGACTTGCTCTGTAAAGTTGCAGTTGTAAGAAGAATGTTGGGTTTCCAGATTGGCAGTTCTGGGCGTGGGAGGTTCCTTCTATTAGTACTGTGAGAAACAGGTTTGCTCTTGTCCCAGAAGGAGAACTATTTTAATATTTCATTAGGCTCTAACTTTTATAGTATGGAATATTGAAGCAGAAATTGAAACATCTGGAAATCCATATTATGTGTTTGGGTAGCTACACATTTGGAGATGCTTTCTAAATCTTATGCATTCAGATAGAAGCAAATTTGTTTTAAAAGAAAATTTTGAAGTTTAGAATCTACCTTTTCTAAATATATATGTATATTCTGTATTTTCTTTATTTGGGGAATATTTTAGGGACGTTTTACTTTTTAAAAATTGGTTTTGTAGGCACTTCACTGGCAATCCAGTGGTTAGGACTTTGTCTTCTAATGCAGGGGGTGCTGGTTCAATCCCTTCCTGGGGAGCTAAAGTCCCACATGTCTCATGGCCAAAAAACCAAAACATAAAACAGAGGCAATATTGTAACAAATTCAATACATGCTTTAAAAATGTTTTTAAAAGTTGGTTTTGTAATCCTAATTATATATCTGTATCTATCTAGTCAGATGCCCAAAGGTTTAAATGACAGATCCTTACTTGGAGGTGGGGCAAAAGGGGATGGAATTACAAATGCCTTTGAGCCCTGTTCAATGGTTTTTCAAAAATCTGTGACATAGAAGTTGAGGGCAGCTACCATGACAGAATACGACAAACAGTTGTCCGAGTGTTTATTCATACTTTCCAAAATACATTGAAAATCATTGGTGATGAGATTTTGCTGGTGTTAAATAACATGGTAATGATACTGATTTCTGATGCTCACAGACTCCACCAGGGTTTTCTATCACATCGTGGTCATATAAGCTTTATTTCTCTTATTTCAGAATAGCTGGTTATATAAATCTCGACTCTGAATCAAGAGTAACCTCTTAGTTGTTCTTACTACAACTCAAATGAAGTAAAAAGTTAAGAAACAAAAGAATCTAGTTTTCTCGATTAACAAGTACCTTATTTGAGAACATATAAGCAGAGTATGTTACACTACAGGAGGCAATTACAATGACTAATAGAATAAACTTTCAGCTTAGCTCAAAGTCTAAGCTGAAATTTTATCTCTAGTGATTCTGAGCTGTACATCACAATATTTTGTTTTGAATTAACTAGTCTGATCTTGCCTTGTGAGAGATATATATCTGAAGGTTGCCCTTGGCTGCAGTGTTAATTTTCATAGGAAAGGAGAATGGAAATACTCCTCAGGTATGAAGGTTAGTTAATTTCATTAGAAGCAGATATGTTTTTTCATAAATCATTCAGATATTTTTGGAAAGTGTCAAAGTTTACTTAGGCAGTGAGGAAGGTATTGGACCTTTAAAAAAAAGAATATGCTATTTCAATCCAAGGATTTAATAATTCTTAGCTTTGTAAAGATGGAGGAGAGATATAACTTTGTTGTGTCTTTGGGTTTGATACAGTATTCTTCATAACAGGAAGTGGGGGCTTTTTGAATATGATTAAGATGTACATTAAATGCGTACAACACTCTTGTCTGGCAAGAATTTAAAGAATGTCTTCAATATGACAATTGATTTGACTGTTTCTGTTGGAAAAATTATTAACTTATTTTTAAACTGTCATTGCTTAAACATCTTATGTTTTTTATTAAGACAAAAAGAGGAAAGGAAACTTTTACTTAAAATGGAAGTATCTGATATTCCTCCAGGAAATGACACAGGATTGGGCACTCTTTGGGGTTTAAGTGACTCATAAATATCGGTACTTGAAAAAAAGATCAATTAGAATCTAGCTTATGCTAGATTCTAGAATAGAAGAGAGTTATTTCCAGAAAGTGAACTCATTTAGTAGCTACGTAGGGTGAAATCATTCACTAGATGTCTGAGATTTGCTTTAAAATAATTCAGGGAAAAGAGAGGGGATGAGGGAGAGGGAGAGGGAGAGCACCCAGCTGAAGAGAGGACAGGTAAAGAGAATCAATGGGAAAATCCTGATAAATGTAGAATCTCGATGATAGGATTGTGGGTGTTGTACAATTTTCTCTTCTGTATATCATAATAAAAATTTTAAGTATAGCTTTAGTTTGCAGCAATTTACATCTATTTCTAAATGATACTTTTATCTGTAAATTGCAGGTTTGTCAAAACATGATGTGTATTATTGCAAAGGTGAAATGTGCTGCTTGATTGTCAAAATTGTTGCCAAGCAAAAACTGTTTCTGAAAGAAAAAAAAAAAAAACCTTTATGTTTGACTTTCAGTTAAACTCAAAGGACAGGTTGCAAACATCTTGAAGAGTTTTGTAGTATCTTGAAGTATTAAATAGGAGTAGACAGTTAAACCATGCTAACAGGCCAAGTGCATGTGAAGAATGTGGGCGCACTATTATGTCTCAAGTGTTTTGTTCCCAGCTTTCTTTACAGAGTGTGCATTTTTGAAACCACGCGAGACCACTATTTAGCCTGCATTATGTTTGTTCCCTTTCCCTACTTGCCAACATCAATTTATTCAACAAACATTTTGTAAGGGCTTATTGTGAGCCAAGATACAAAGTTAAATAAGATACCAGTCCTGCTTTCAAGGAACTCACAGCCTAGCAAGAGGAGATGGAGAAGCAGATGGTTATCACACACTGAGGAGGGTACCGGAATGCGGGAAGGGGAGTCACTGGTCAGCAACCAGAACCCCATGCTGTGTCTCCTTTAAAACAACATAGACACAACAGTTGAGGTGGTTTAATTGATTGTAGGTATTAGAGAAATAGGGAGAAGACTAAGATGACTCAGTTTAAGTCTGTGTGCCCCTGCCCCCATGCGTCACTGTGCAAATAACAGCCTCCTTGGCTCCCCTGCCCCTCTTAATAAACCCTCACCCTTCTCTCCTGCATCCGTGGGCCTTGTTCGAGCAGCATACACGCAGAAGATAGAAATCTCTTCTTCACATCAACTAGTAAGCTAATGTTTAAGTGTCCTTGACGTTTTTGGATCCAACCAAGGCAAAATTGCAGTTATATGCAGGCATTTACTTGGGGTTGGATACAAGGGAGAGTTAGCCTTCAGTCCCTGATAGAACCTTCCAAAGTTCATTGCTCAATTGATTTGGAATTTGAAATGTATTTTGTCATGTAAATAGTAGGTAAGATTTTTTAAGGTCACTTTACAAATGTCCCTGAAATGGTATGCTATGTCACCAAAATGATGTTTTCTGGGTTTGTTTTATTAGGATCTAAAGGAATTGTAGAAATATCGTTGCTGCTGCTGCTGCTGCTAAGTCACTTCAGTCGTGTCCGACTCTGTGTGACCCCATAGATGGAAGCCCACCAGGCTTCCCCGTCCCTGGGATTCTCCAGGCAAGAACACTGGAGTGGGTTGCCATTTCCTTCTCCAATGTGTGAAAGTGAAAAGTGAAAGTTAAGTCGCTCAGTCGTGTCTGACCCTTAGCGACCCCACGGACTGCAGCCTACCAGGTTCCTCCATCCATGGGATTTTCTAGGCAAGAGAACTGGAGTGGCTTGCCATTGCCTTCTCCGAATATCGTTGCTAAATGTATCCAAATCAGTCAGCTGCTTTATTCTCTAGTTCTGACTCCTGTACAGCCTAACAGCATATTTAAGTGTGTCCGTGCGTGTGCGTGCACCCTCAGTTGCTCATTCGTGTCTGAAGCTTTGGGACACTATGGACTGTAGCCCACCTGGTTCCTCTGTCCATGGAATTTTCCAGGCAAGAATACTGAAGTGGGTTGTCATTTCCTTCTCCAAGGGAACTTCCTGACCCAGGGATTGAACCTGTATCTCCTGCATTGGCAGGCAGATTCTTTACCACTGTGTTACTCAGAAAGTCCATATATAACAGTGCTTCATGGGAAAATACTATCTGTTTTATTGGGAGTTATCTAGCGATGTCCTCTTGTGTAGTTTTATCAATTTGTGGCTGAAATGTCAAGTAGAATTACCAGAAGATCTAGGCCATAAAAGCAACCTAGCTAGGCAAAGTATGCTCTACTTGTTGAATTTTGCTTTCATCATAGAAGCTTGTTCTCTACCTGACTGTAATGAGCAATTTTTAATAATGCTGAGGTGCTGGAATAACAGTAACATATTTCACCACTTATTCTGTCTGCTTTCACCTTTCCTAAACTTTCAGGGCTAGGAACCTGTGACTCAAAACAGGGAACCTGTGACACAGGTGAGACCATTTAGAGAGTAACTCAGTTGTGACTTTCAGAGCAACAGATGATTGAGAAAGATGATATAAACTCTTAAACTGCTATAGTTACTCCTTTACCAAGATTCCACTAAAGTTTTCTAAAAGGAAGCAAACAAAACTCCAAGCTGCAGTCACCTAGAGAAAATAAGCTATAAGGTTAAAAACTAATCACTAAAAAAAAAAAACTATGGGTACCACAGTGATGGCTCTTATGTGTTAAAAAAAAATCTTACACTCAAATCACACTGATACTTGAGTGTGTGCTTATGTTTATACTAAATTACTAGCACTGATACAATGAGAATAGTTGTTTATAGTATTAGCATATAAGAGGCTGAAATTCAGTTCAGTTCAGTCGCTCAGTTGTGTCCGACTCTCTGCGACCCCATGAATCACAGCACGCCAGGCCTCCCTGTCCATCACCAACTCCCGGAGTTCACTCAAACTCATGTCCACAGAGTCAGTGATGCCATCCAGCCATCTCATTCTCGGTCGTCCCCTTCTCCTCCCGCCCCCAACCTTGCGATATTAAATACAGGGAAGCAGAAACATGTCATATATAGGAATGAATGTGCCACAAGAGAAGATCAGCATTCTTGTCCTTATTTTTTAAAAGTCTGGGCTGTTTTTTGGTCAGTACCCACTTAACACCAATGTTTGGAAGAAAGAACTTTTAGAACGCTTTCCTATATAGTCCCTACTGAACCTGTTGCCGATAATCCGTATGTTTTACACAGTTACAGTTTTGGTGATTTCAGTTCAAGGATTTATTGAATCCCTTCTTTAAATAATGAAAATGAATTAGCATTAGCTAGAAGAGTCCCTATCTTCATTTTCTGGCAACTTTTTATATTTCTCAATATCATGGTCACATTTGTTAAAAGTTTTGTTTTTTTGGCTGCACCTGGCAGCATGTGTGATCTTAGTTCCCTAACCACGAGTCAAATCTACGCCCCCAGCAGTGGAAGTACAGAATCCTAACCACTGGACAACCAGTGAATTCCTGGTTAGGAATTTTAAAATTATCTCCCATAGGGTATAATAGGCATGTGCCTTCTTTCCATAAAGCACTGTGTAGCCTCTTCATTTTCATTTTTATAGTAAGAGTAGTTAATTACCTTCTCTCACACATACTCTTTTTTTTACATTTACTGCACAGCTCTGTTTTGGGCAAAGTCACCTAACTACCCTAATTTTTTGTTTCTTCCCTAATTTCAGTAATCATTGGATATTGGGAATACTGGGAATTAACACCACCCTCAAAACATTGCAGTCTGTTGGAATATGTTTTGAGGCATACTTCTGTACCAAGCATCCAGCAAAAGATTATCATTGTGGGAATATCCGAGAGGAAGATGAAGTTTAGATTCTGTTCTTGAGAAACAAACAATCTTGAAATAAGACATCAAAACAAGTAATTAGACAAGTGTTTGTGTGCTGATGGTGAAAGAATAGTCTTTGATGGGGGAAGGTTATTCTCTGACTAAGTTTGAGGATCTGTGTGAAGGAGGCAAATGAACTGAATCTAGTAGGATAATGGATGTCCCAGCCAGACTGTCCTCACCCACTTATATAACTATAGAAGGATGTCCGTGATTAAATTGCTGAATTTTGTGGCAACACTCTAAGTCCTGTGGGAGTTGAAGAGAAAGATCAGCAGGGGTGTGTAGTCACTGGGAAACATGGTTTGAGAGAGGATGAGGCTTCTGCTGAAACTTGAAGGATGAGTAGAATTTGGATAAGGAGATAAGAGGAATAAAGCGGAGGGCATTTTAAGTCTGAAAGATAGATACAGAGAGAGGGAGTTCTTACTAGGAGGGAGAGATAGAGGTAGTGGGGTCAGGATAAAACAGAAGGTACTGATGTAGGAGTTAGTAGGACATGTTCAGGAGGATGGTGCATGCTTGTGTGTGCTTAGTTGCTTCAGTTGTGTCCAACTCTCTGCGACCCTATGGACTGTAGCCTGCCAGGCTCCTCTGTCCATGACATTTTCCAGGTAAGAATACTGGAGTGGGTTGCCATTTCCTTTTCCATAGGAGAGTGGTAGTGATCAAAAAGCTAATTTTGAGTGTTGTTGAAAGGTTAAACTAGTTAGATGTGACTAGTAGGAATGCCAGAAGGCCCGGGTATAAAACTGACATGGTTAAAATGGTTGTAAATCCTAGATGTGGACCTTTTTTGATTCAAGGTACTTACTGAGAGGGTCCTACTATATATAGCAGAGGGAACTCTGCTCAGTGTTTCGTGGCAGCCCGGATGGGAGGAGTTTGGGGGAGAATGGATACATGTAAATGTATGGCTGAGTCCCTTTGCTGTCTGCCTGAAACTATCACACTAGTTAAATCGGCTATACCCCAATATAAAATAAAGTGTTTAAGAAGAAAATAAAAGATTTATTGAGAATACACTTGTGTCCCTGTGTTGTGCTAAGTGCTGTGGTGAATAAAGAGATGAGTAAGCTGTGTTACTACTTAAATAAGTTTATAGTCTTGTTGGGGAAATGAATTCATTCACTAAACTGTGGTTGAGAAAGCTATAATACAGCATAACAATTGAGAATGCTGACTTTGATGTCAGGTGGAGTTGGGTAGAGACCTAGGTCTCCCTCTCTTGAGCCATGTGACTGGGCAAGTTATTCAACTTCTGTAAGCCTGTTTGCTTTACTATAAAATGGAAATAACAGTATTATGTGGTTCACAGAGTTTGTTGAGAAATAACTTTACATAATGTATAGCACAGTATATTTAAATAATAAGTTCTCCATAAGTGTTATAAACTTACAATGCCATGTTATTATATTATCTTAATTATGATTATTACTTACTCTGTAGCCACTGTGAGAGGGGCTAGGAATATGAGGATGAAGGCGAAGCAGTCCCTTCCATCAAAAAGCTTTTATATAGTAGTATTAAATGTTATCCTTGTGTGACTGTATTTTCCCATTCAAAAATTGGTACATATGATCTGACAGTAAGATATTTAAAATTAGAAATTAGAGCTATCTGAAAGGATTCCTGCTGGCTGTAATAGAAGAAAACATACAGTTCTGTGAGAGTCCTGGGAAAAGAGAGTTTTTCCCTCAGGTGGGGACCATCCAAAGAGGCTTTCTCAAAGATTCTTCTGAAGAGTAGATGGGAGAGTAGATGCCCTGATTGGGGCAGAGGTTATCTTTATAGAGTGTGATTCCAGGGTGTGCAGTGCATGTAATGGGAAGAAGCATTGGAAAGATAGACAGGTATCAATACAGAAAAGTGTGTAGGGTTCTTGGATGTTGTGCCAAAAAGTTGGGACTTGCTTTCATAGGGAATATATCTTAGATCTGCTCTTCAGGAAGTTAGCAGCATAAAGATTACATCGGAGGGAGATAGGACTGTAGACAGACCAAAAGGTCTTTAGAAAAAGCTAGACATGAAGTGATAAAGGGCTATGATAATCCAAAGGGCTTAGTGATTTACCTCAATCTCCCTGTGTTTCTTGTGACCAAACTTCTTGAATTTGTAAACCTGGAGATTGAGGAAAGTTGAAAAGGAGACTGAATTTGACAGCAGAGGTGTTCGAAAAAGGGAGAAATAGCATGGAAAGTTCAAATGTAGACACTTAGACTTTCCTGACTGGGATTTTCCTCTCTGACCTTCCTTCTCCCTTGGCCAGAAGGTCAAGTACAGATTTTGAGTCTCAGCCTTCTAAATTAGACCCTGACTTTCTGCTCCAACTGGGTTTGTCACAGACCCTAGGCACAGTGCTCCAACCACACTGTCTTTCTCTAGTGCCAGAATATCATCTTCTCTGTGCCTAGAGTGCCTTTACCAGTGATATCTGTCTGAGGATGTCCTCCTTACGTTTTAAGATAAAGTTCAAAAGTCACCTTCTCTGGAAAACTTTTCCTGAAGCCCATCACTGTCACCCCACCACTCAGTGAATAGCATGATGGCATTAATACTATGTCTTTGTTTTCCATCTTTGTCCCCTCTGGACAGTAAGTCTTCGAGAGGAGACTTTGGATCCTAAATCTCTGTATATGCAGCACCCAACACAGAGTGTGGTACATATTAAACATTCACTTAAGGCTTGAATATAAATGAATAAGTTGGGTGAGTATGATACACATTCAAGTTGAAATCTTCTCAAGTCATTTGGAAACATGTCACTAGAGCTTGAGTAATCAGAGTGAGAGTGGGTGAGCTTTAACACAGAGGGTTGCATGCCCATCTGACCTGGAGACTAGTGCTGTTGACTTACCAGCTAGGGAGGAGGCAGGGTGGCAGTTTCTGTTGGTACAGTTAGGTATGTGAAGTGTGGGTGTTCTGAAGCATTGCCTGTTTTGGACAGAGGAAGGTGACAAATACACAAATACAAATCATGTATTCTTCCATGTTTTATCCACCTTCTCGTCTTCATGATTTGAACTTAATCAGCTTAACTGTGTGTGACCAAATAGCTGATTTTAAGTCATCAGCCTCACTTTCTCAATTCTGTTTACTTGCTAGTGGCTGATGAATAGCCCCTGCTTTTATCTTTCAGTTCCTTTCAATTTCAAGAAAAAAATACAAAATTCATCATCAACTCTTGATTGTCCATGGTTGATTTTCCCATTGTGTGTGCCCTGCTTCCTGAGCCACAGTTGGTTGTGATTGACACAGATTAGTAAATTTAGTCTTCTGCATTCCTAAAGTGAATCGCTTTAGGGGATGAAAACAGGCACTCTCCCCCCACACACACAACCCCCGCCGCCTCCACCCCTCATCAAATGCCTTTCAGAATTTGAGTAATTGTTTCAGGTAGTTAGTTGTAGGTACACCTTTCTCAGCAAAGATTTGTATTCAGGGTTTAAGTATAGTTAAATGAGCCAGTGGAGTGGTTTCGTAATTGCTGTATTGTTAGTCAAACGCTGTAATTAGGGATGACTTCATAGGCATAAGATTCCTCTATGGGTGACGCCCTGAATTCAAACTCAGTTGTATACCATATCCTTTTTTATGAAAAAACAAACAAACAAAGCTTTGTTTGCTTTTGTTTCATTCCCTTATTTAAAAATCTGTTTTCCTGTCTCTTGATGTTTAGGGAGAGAGAAGGTTTGCTTTTTTCCTGCTGTTTTCCCTTTATAGAAAAGGCCAGCACTGGAGCTAGGGAGGAAAACAGAATTGGGGACAAAATGCTCTGCAGATGACAGAATTCAGAAAAATGGAGAGACTTTGGAAGCTTTTATTTTTGATTGGCATTTCATTTGGCTAAATTTAAATGGAGGGAAAATATATATATATATTTCTTTCTTTTCTTTAATATCAGTGCCTGCTCTCTCTCCATATAAAGTTCATTTTTTTGTGGGAAGACAGACCGGGGAAAAGGACACATTTCAACATATTTCAACAGTCACTTTCTTTTTGCCTACCAATCACATACTGTGAGATTTTATTAAGCAATAATATTTACTTTTTACCTCTTCACCTTTCATTTTTCATTGCTCACAGAAAAAAAAAACTGCAAAGTAGGAAGAATGTGACAGTATTGACAAGCTGTTAACTATTTTTTAAGTGGTCCTAATATAAAGTTAAAATTGGATTAAAAAAACAAAAACTCTCCTGACCATTCTTCAAGTTGCGTTTAGAAACTGGCCTTACGCAGAAGCCAAATTGACTCATGGGTAAAAAGTGGCTGACAAATTTTCATTAGTCCCAGCCTTCTTAAATTACTCTGACTTAAAGGCTTATAGTTTTTATATATGAAGGAGATCTATCATACTCTGCAGTTGATAATTATAGGGCAAAAGACATAACTTTTCATATATTTTATTTAAAAGGTTCTTAGTAGAACTCATGGCTTATATTTATACATAGCCTCTTAATTACTTAGGCATTGATTTGTTTCTCTTTTTCTTTCATTAAGGATTTGAAGTTGCTGTATAATGTTTTATGGTTTATAGTGTGCCTTCACATGCCATCTTTAATCTTCATCAGGACCCTAGCGAAGTAGTTATTATGGCTATTTTCAAAGGAGGAAACTGAGGCTTAGAAAGATTAAATAAACTCACTCATAGACATACTGCTAGGAGGTCGCAGAGCCGGGACACTGATTGATGTCTTCTGATTCCACATCTCTCAGTCTTCCTGTGTTAACATATTACATCCTTCGGTGGGGAACAACAGTTTGCTGCAAGGATTCAGGATTCATTCAAGGTGTTTATGGGGCAATAATCATCTGTTTTGCTTCCTAAACTCCAATCTGGGATGTTTTACTTATTTTGAGAGAAAGAGTACAATGAATGCCCTGTAAAGAGGATAGAGCTTTCAGTAATTTTAATTTGTACAGTTTCTAAAAATCTGATGTTCCTTGCAGTCTTCCCTAAATTATTTAAATATGGTATTTTCTTCCAGGATAGTACTTAATTGCTGGATTCCATCAAGTACCCATAAGTAATCTTAAGGACAAACCTTTTTTTATTCATAGTGGTAAAAAAATCTGCATTAAATAGCTAATTTAAATATTATGATTTTTGTCAACTGAGGTGTATATTGTGAGACTTTTAAACTTTACATTGGATTTCTTAGTTTTAGTTCAGGTGCTTCAGGGGAGCATTTATTTATTTACTTTCAAATAATTATAAATAAACAAAATGGAGTTTATTTAAGTGGGAGACTCCTAAATTAAACTATGTTGTTACCCTGAACTAAACAAATATTCTTTGGGTAATATATAGGTGTTACAGTTCTTTTAATTCTTAGTTGTGCCTTTTCTTGACTTCTGTAGCTGAAAAATCTGAGCTATCAGTGTAAAGGGGGTCACTTTAGGCTTTCATGATGGTATTCAGACAGGAATAAGAAATTAGGAAACTTCAAAGTGTATTTTGGGTTTTTTTAAGTGATGTGTTTTATTAATTTTTTTAAGTAAGCGTGTGCCTTGAAATCATTTCTATGAGATGTATGTATATCCTAATTTTGCAGGATGAACAAAAGTGCTACATTCTTGGCCTGCTTGAGATGAAATTAATAATCCTTAAAGTCTTCAGAGTCTTTCCCCCATCTCTACCTTTTATTGCAACCACTAATTCACTTTGTGTCAAATTATAATTATCTACATCTTTGTCTTCCCCAGATTGTAAATTCTTTGAAGGCAGGAACTAGACATCTAACAGAGGCCTGGGTAAAATTGTGTGAGGATAGAAATGCATATGTGTTGAGGGAGGGGTGTAAAGAAGAGGGAAGTGATTTCTACCCTGTTAGCCCTGCTGCCTGCAAAGGGGAGAACTGGGAGAGAAGGACTGATTCAGAACCCACTGGTTAGCCATAATGAAAGATACTGCAGGTTGGGGTTGTGGGTGGGTAAGGGGTGGGTAGGAGGTAAATGTCCACAACCACTTTTGCCTAATTTTCTAGATTATTATTGACTCACAAATTGCCCAAACTAGATGGAAACTTTAGAAATAAAGGAGAGGCCACATGTTTTCAATTTTCTGAGACAGTCTCACTTTCAAACTTTCTGTGCCATTGTTCTGTGTGATGTCATTACTAGAGAGGGGCAATTATTTCACATTGAAAACATGATTACTTAAAATATGTGTAAAGAAAATTAGAGTGAAACCTGTATTTTGGTAATCAGAAGTGTTGAACATCATATTAGTAAAGTATAGATATTTTTAAAAGTACCATCAGCAGGTTGCAGGCTAACTTAAGCAAAATCATTTTTTACTCTCCAAATCTTGAAAATGACTGCCTTCATATCCAACTGAAGATCTTTCTTTACCCTATAGATCCTGAGACTGCTCTGAAAGGTGTTTTTTACACAGCTTATCTACTGAGAAGTTTTCCATCTTTAGTGACATTTTAACACTAGAGGTAAGAAAAGTTTTATGAACAGACAAGTTTTTGAAAAGTCTGCTTTTATTTAATTTTTAAAAAATATGAGTCATTATAAGTGTGTGTTGTATTAGGGTGGAAACAGCAAATAGTATCATATGGTCATTTTAAATCTTTGCAGGGATTTGAGAAGCCTGAGTTTGAATTCTAAAAGGAGAAATAATTCTATTTACCTCCAAAGGCTGTTATGAGGGTTCAGAGAATTAGTAGGAATATGAATTTATCTGATGTAGGGCTTGGCACATAGTTGTTGAATGGATAAATTTATGAAAGTACTGTTTTGTTGAGTCCCTTACTACATGACTGGGACTGTGGTTAGTTCTAGAAGTGACAATGATGGGTGTGCAAAAGACAGATGTGGTCCACTATCTTTTGAGCTCTTCTGTATTAAATATTAGGCATCACGGCAAACAGAAGAGTTGGCAAGTAATATTTTAACTTTTAATAAAAATGCTTAAAAGAGATAAATATAAGATCTCAAATTTTCTTTTCATATAGTTTTTGAACGTTAACAGGCAACACATTTAGGGCAGTGAAACTATCCTGTATGATACTATAATGGTATCCATTTTGTATATACAAAATGCATAGTATGTACAAAACCAATAGTGAGCCTAATGTAAACTGTTGATTTAGGTGACAATGATGTGTCAAAGAAGGTTCATCAGTTGTAACAAATGTATCACTGATGAAGGATGTTCATAATGAGGGAGGCTGTGAGGGCAGGGGGTATATGGAAACTAAATTCTCTGCTTTTTGCTCAGTTCTGCTAAAAAGTAAATTTCTTTAAAAAGATTGTGTATGTGAAAGTCACTCAGTCATGTCCAACTCTTTGCGACCCCATGGACTGTAGCTTGCCAGGCTCCTCTGTCCATGGAATTCTCTGGGCAAGAATACTGGAGTGGGTTGCCATTTCCTTCTCCAGGAGTTAAAAAGATTAAATGAGAAAAAAAATAAAAAGGCAACAAATAATCATGTGCATTTCCTTCTGTCTAGAAGTTGTTAATAGGTTTGTATGTGGGGGTTTTCCATTGTAGTACAGACCTCCTTTCTCTATTGCAGGAATCAGTCAAGATTTTCTGTAAAGGTCCCCTCATAAATATTGTACACCAAGAGGCAAAATAAGATTATTATATTATTAATGTCAAGGATTTAAATATTGTTTCCACAAATTTTTACTGACAAAATTCAGAAAATAATAACTATTTCAGTACTTTTTTTGGTACTACAACTGTACTGATGAGAAAAAATGGAATTCTTTTGTTTTTTTTTCAGGGATAACATTTCATTTTATTGAAGTTCAAACATTTGACAGCAGATGTTTATCTGAAAAAACCATACAGATGGTTGGGGCCATACAGAAATAAGCAGTGGTCCAGATTGGGCCCACAGACCATAGTTTGCTGAGCCCTGTTTGTTGGTCAAATAGGTAAAATAGGGCCAAATCAGGAAGAGTATAAGCTCAAATAATATGAATAAGTTGTATACACAAAGATGTGTTGATAAGCATGTTCTTGTGTGTGTTTCTGTATCAAACCCCAAAATAATTTGTATTAGTTGATTCATTCTTTAATAGGGATGATTGGTAGCTGTTGCTGCTGCTGCTAAGTCACTTCAGTTGTGTCTGACTCTGTGCGACCCCATAGACGGCAGCCCACCAGGTTCCGCCATCCCTGGGATTCTCCAGGCAAGAACACTGGAGTGGATTGCCATTTTCCTTCTCCAGTGTGTGAAAGTGAAAAGTGAAAGTGAAGTCGCTCAGTCTTGTCCGACTAGTAGCGACCCAATGGACTGTATCCCACCAGACTTCTCTGTCCATGGGATTTTCTAGGCAAGAGTACTGGAGTGGCTTGCCATTGCCTTCTCCGTGGTAGCTGTTAGTATGCTCCTATTTGAACATAAGGTTTTCCACAGTGAATGACTTTTAAATGACTTAAGGGGAAAAAATGGTAACTATGTGAGGTAATAGATGAGTTAACTTACCTTATTGTGGTTAAGTTACTATATATTTCACAGTATATGTATATATCAAGTTGTTATGGTGTACAGCTTAAACTTACACAATATTATGTCACATATCTCAATGAAGATGGAAAAAATGGAACTAGCCAGTAAGATAGATAGATGTTAATTGAAAAAGTTATTTTTTAAAACATTTATTTATTTATTGGTCACGCCATGTGGCATACGGGATCTTATTTCCACCTCCGGGGATTGAACCTGTGTCCTTTGCAGTGGAAGCACAGAGACCTAACCACTGGACCACAGGGAAGTCCTAAAAAAGTTATATTTTACTTGAATCTTTAGTCACATAATTTTGACTTCGTTTTGGCTCATATAAACAAGGATCTATCATTGCTTGCTACCTTGCCCCTTCTTTACATTCTTTGAGTGCAGCATAAGACTTTATCCTTGAAAGGAAGATTGAGAAGTATTTTTGTCTGAGGAGCTTTTGACCAATGATAATTTCTCATTTGTTTTCTTCATTATGGCTGTAGCTAGAAATAAGGGTTAATTTAGATAGTTCCAGTAGTTTGCATTTCTGTCTAAATTATCCCTACAATGAGAGTTTACAGGATTGCTTATAATATATTCATCACAAATTTTTTTGTTTTAAGTTTTTTTCTTCCAGTTTTATAGATACAATTGACATACAGCATTGTAGAAGTTTAAGGTGAACAGCAAAATGATTTATATACATCATGAAAGGATTGTTACAATAAATTTAGTAAACATGCATTCTCTCATATAGATACAAAATAAAAGAAAAAAATGTTTTTCCTTTTGATGAGAACTCTTAGGATTTGCTCTCTTAACAACTTTCACATTATAGTTATCATGTTGTACATTACATCCTTTAGTACTTATAACTGGGAGTTTATACCTTTTAACTGCCTTCATCCAATTCCCTATCCTCTGGTAACCCCCTGTGTCTTGTAACCACCAATCTCTTTTCCTGTCAGTTTGTTTTTGAAGTATAATTGATTCAAAATACTGTTAGTTCTTGTTACTTAACATAGTGATTTGATATTTCTGTACATTCCAAACTGATCATCTGGGTAAGTCTAATTTTAATTATGTCACCACACAAAGATATTAGTTATTTACTATATTTCCCACACTGTACATTTCATACCTGTGACTCAGTTATTTTTCAATTTATAATTGGAAGTTTGTACCTCTTCACCTTCCTCACTTCTTTCCTCCCCTTCTCCCTTCCCGTCCTGCATCTACCTGTTTGTTCTCTTTATCTGTGACTGTTTTCAAGTCTTAAACCTTTTTGGTTTCTCTTTAGATCTTTAAATGGATGAGATGGCTACCACTCAGATTTCCAAAGATGAGCTTGATGAACTCAAAGAGGCCTTTGCAAAAGTTGGTGAGTTGTTTTTTTGTAGGGTAACTATGGTAAAGCAGTGTTTATTTGGCACTAATCAAAGTTATTTCTCTGAAAAATTATGTGAATGGTTAATCAGGAAACTAGTTAAAATCAATGGAATAAAGTTCTAGAAGCCACACTTTAAACTGTGTCATTGCTAATTATAGCCAATATCTAATATGGTGAAAGGTTTTTAGTCCAGGGTCCCAGTCTTTAACTGGGGGCTGCTGTGGCTCCTGAAATTTGTAGACAAACTTTGTTTCACCATATTTTTCTGAGGAGAGGATTTGAAGCTTTCACTATATTCTCAAAGAGCCAACTGACCCCCCAAAATGTTAAGAACCATTAGATGATGTTGTACATGTGTGCGTGTGCATGCTCAGTCATGCAGTTGTGTCTGACTCTTTGCAACCCCATGGGCTATAGCCCACCAGTCTCCTCTGCCCATGTAATTTTCCAGGCAATAATACTGGTGTGGGTTATCATTTCCTACTACAAGTGATCTTCCTGACCCACCTGGGAAGCTAGGATGATAGTTTATTTTTAATTAACATGGCTTTACTGCCTTTTTCATGGGTGTATTGTGCCTTTGGATAATGCACACTGTTCTACCTTCTTGAATTAGCATATGTATAAGATGGGAAGGATTAGCATACCATTTGGCTTATCCTTTAACGTCATATAACATGTCTTCAAATTTAGCAGCTATGGAAGCAATTTATAGTATTTACATTCCATTATTTCAGTGCTCAGGTCAAGTCAGTGAAGATAATGAGAAAACAGGGTAAGATCTGATTATTGATGTGTGTACTCAACAGGTGCTTTCAGAGGGAGAGTATTACTGTTTGATATCTTCTTGATTAAAGGGTATGAAGTTAAATCATAATGATTTGTTATTTAAACCAGAATCTAATCTTTGACCTGTGTTGGAAACTCCATTAGTGAAAAGTAAGGAAATACACATCTCTTGTTGTTGTTCAGTTGCTCAGTCATGTTCGACTCTTTGTGACCCCATGGACTGCATCACTCCAGGCTTCCTTGTCCTTCACTATCTCCTGGAATATGCTCAAACTCATGTCCATTGAATCGGTGATGCCATCCAACCATCTCATCCTCTGTCACCCGCTTCTCCTCTTGCCTTCAATCTTTCCCAGCATCACGGCCTTTTCCAATGAGTCAGCTCTTTGCATCAGGTGGCCAAAGTACTGGAGCTTCAACTTCAGCATTAGTCCTTCCAATGAATATTCAGGGTTGATTTCCTTTAGGACTGACTGGTTTGATCTCCTTGCTATGTCCCCATATATTTGTGAGTATGTTTATGAAGGCATTTGGTAATAACAACATGCCTTGGGAAAGGTAATGACACCCCCCACACCCCAACAGCCAGAGTGACTATTCATAATCCCATCAGAATTCTAACTAGGAAAAAATAGTCCTGAATCTTTAACATGACTATGTGTGTGTATGAAAAAAAAGACAGGTAACTTGCCATAGATACCACTTACTGGACTACTTAATGTACTACTCAGTTTAATAGATTGATTATGGAAAACAGCAGGGGGATTCTTGGCTGCAAGACTGTTTAAATCACATTATTCTGTAGAAATTTTTTTTATCATTGTTTCCTTTGAACTTTCTGTTTTATTTTTATTCATCTTCAGTGTTGGGGACAGCCTAATTTTTTTTTTTTGGTTATCCATTTTATTTTTTGAATTTATTTTTAATTGGAGGATAATTGCTTTACAATATTGTGTTGGTTTCTGCCTAATTTGTTTTTTTATTGTTAGAATTTTGGTGTGGGTACCTTATTATTGCTATTACTTAATCTTCAAGGCCTCAAATCAATATTTACTGTTGAATACAGGCTTTGTTCTCATGTGCAGCATCTTAGAAATATTGGAGTGAAATATTTTTAAAAAATTAAAGTTAATTCAAATACTATTTACCTGATGGCACTGGAATAGTTTTGTCAGTAAAACAACTTAATTGCTTTTTTAAAGCTTAATGATATAAAAAGGGTTGACCAATTGTCTCCAAGGAGGAAATGAAGCTAAACTGGGCTAATGAGGGATCAATTAGAGCTTGGACTGCAAGAAAGGGTCATTGTGGAACTACTGTCTTACTTTAAACCATATATATTGGAGGGTTTAGGGTAGGCAAAGACCTTCTCAAAGCTGAGAGACTGGACCATGTGTCTTACTGAAGCCTTACCAGGCATGCATTCCTGTGATATGTAGACCCTTATCACTCTGTATGCTATAAACAGGAATTCTGGGGTTCAAAATTTCTACCTGTTCCACACAGTATTCTTTGTATTCCCCCTCAATATCTAGCTCACTGTTGTACACGTTTAGTTTTCAATACACAAATAATTGAATTCTAAGGAATTATACATAGTCTCTTCATGTACCAAGACTTTGTCACAAAGGGTCTTTGTTATGAAGATTTTCATCGTGGCAGAATTTACTGCCGAAGGATTTGGCCATTACAGTGTAACACATAAAATTTGTATTTTTCAGCATATTAAACGCTGTGTATGGTCTTTCAGAAAAGTGTTTAAAGACCCAGTTGAATCTAGATTATCCTTTTAAATCTTTGTAGTTTTTAGTTACTCTTACTTACGGAGCCCTTAGGCAACTATCAAAGGTATTATGCAAATCCCTTTTTTTTTTCCCCTCATTCAGGGAAACTTGATTTTAAAAACAAGCTCCATAACTTATTTTCCTGACAAAGACAATTCTTTCTTATGGGGAGGGAAGAGGGGACTAGTTTATCTCAGTTCAATTCTGACAAAATATGGAAATCATTATATGATTTTCCCCATCTATTAACAATAATAGCCTTGATTATCTCTTTAGAAATTCAGCAAAATCATAGTGTATGGAGAAGATCTCTGTAATTACCACTAATCATGGGTTTTGTTCAATCAATTAATAGTGCTTTAAAATTCTTTTTACTAGCAATAAAAATCGAGTACTAAGATTTAAAGTTCTCCTTTCACTCACTTTCTGCACCTGCTTAATGTTAAGTTCCAAGCAGTATATTTCCATCTAATTATTTTCATTTTCTCAATATTTGTTTCCAGTATTTCTCATTGGGATAGCAGAAGCCTTTGCTCTCATTTTTTCTTACATCATGATGTTTCTGTTTTAATTTATATGCTGCAAGGATGCATAAATTCATTCTAAAGAAGAATATATAAAGCTTTTGAGAACACTTAGGAAGTAAATATTTTGCCAAGTAGAAAATATCTTTTACATTCTGAAACTTTAATCTTGTTAGGGAAGCTAGAGGTCATTTGAATGATTACTTGTCATAAAGGTAAATTCATATACCTTAGAAATTATCAGATTGGCTTTAGTCCTGCAAACACTTAAATCTGACTCTTTTCTCTCCTAAGCAATAACCACTCTGCTTTAAAAAACAAAACAGGAATTCTACACTTTTGAAGTTAAAGAATAATGGGGTTTCATAAGTGACTAGGAATAGTGTGGGTATATTCCTTTGAGGCTGCCCACCAAACTAAGTCAAAATTTTTTTGTTATGGTGATTATAGCTGTACCAGATTTTCTAATCTCAGGAAGTTAAGTGATTTCAAATTACTTGATATTCTCTAGTATATAAAAACCACATCCAGATGATGTGACAAAAAGTACAGTGATTTCATTTAATTTACTTGTAGTATTCAATAAAATGACACAAGTGCATATTTGTTTAATTATGGCTTAAAAAATAAAAACTGGCCAGAAGGGAATGGCAGGACATACTTAAAGTGATGAAAGAGAAAAGGCTACAACACAGATTACTGTATCCAGCAAGGATCACATTCAAATATGAAGGAGAAATCAAAAGCTTTACAGACAAGCAAAAGCTGAGAGAATTCAGCATCACCAAACCAGCTCTCCAACAAATGCTAAAGGATCTTCTCTAAACAGGAAACACAGAAAGAGTGTATAAACTTGAACCCAAAACAATAAAGTAAATGACAATGGGATCATACTTATCAATAATTACCTTAAATGTAAATGGGTTGAATGCCCCAACCAAAAGACAAACACTGGGTGAATGGATACAAAACGAAGACCCCTATATATGTTGTCTACAAGAAACCCACCTCAAAACAAGGGACACATACAGACTGAAAGTGAAGGGCTGGAGAAAGATATTCCACACAAATAGAGACCAAAAGAAAGCAGGAGTAGCAATACTCATATCAGATAAAATAGACTTTAAAACAAAGGCTGTGAAAAGAGACAAAGAAGGAAACTACATAATGATCAAAGGATCAATCCAAGAAGATATAACAATTATAAATATATATGCACCCAACATAGGAGCACCACAATATGTAAGACAAATGCTAACAAGTATGAAAGGGGAAATTAACAATAATACAGTAATAGTGGAAGACCTTAATACCACACTCACAACTATGGGTAGATCAACTAAATGGAAAATTAACAAGGAAACACAAACTTTAAATGATCCAATAGACCAGTTAGACCTAATTGACATCTATAGGACTTTTCACCCCAAAACAAGGAATTTCACCTTTTACTCAAGTGAACACGGAACCTTCTCCAGGATAGATCACATCCTGGGCCATAAATCTAGCCTTGGCAAATTCAGAAAAATTGAAAGCATTCCCAGCATCTTTTCTAAACACAATGCAGTAAGATTAGATCTCAATTACAGGAGAAAGACTATTAAAAATGCCAACATATGGAGGCTGAACAACACACTGCTGAATAAACAACAAATCACAGAAGAAATCAAAATATGCATAGAAACAAATGAAAATGAAAACACAGCAACCCCATACCTATGGGACACTGTAAAAGCGGTGCTATAGGGAAGGTTCATAGCAATACAGTCTTTCCTCAAAAAACAAGAAAAAAGTCAACTAAATAACCTAACTATACACCTAAAGCAACAAGAAGGAAGAAAAGAACCCCAAGGATAGTAGAAGGAAAGAAATCTTAACAATTAGGGTAGAAATAAATGCAAAAGAAACAAAAGAGACCATAGCAAAAATCAAGAAAGCTAAAAGCTGGTTCTTTGAGAAGATAAAATTGACAAACCATTAGCTAGACTCATCAAGAAACAAAGGGAGAAGAATCAAATCAACAAAATTAGAAATGAAAATGGAGAAATCACAACAGACAACACAGAAATACAAGGGATAGTAAGAGACCACTATCAACAACTATATGCCAATAAAATGGACAACTTGGAAGAAATGGACAAGTTCTTAGAAAAGTACAACTTTCCAAAACTAATCCAGGAAGAAATAGAAAATCTTAACAGACCCATCACAAGCACGGAAATTGAAACTGTAATCAGAAATCTTCCAACAAACAAAAACCCAGGACAAGATGGCTTCACAGCTGAATTCTATGAAAAATTTAGAGAAGAGCTAACACCTATCCCACTCAAACTCTTCCAGAAAATTGCAGAGGAAGGTAAACTTCCAGACTCATACTATGAGGCCACCATCACCCTAATACCAAAACCTGACAAAGATGCCACAAAAAAAGAAAACTACAGGCCAATATCACTGATGAATATAGATGCAAAAGTCCTTAAAAAATTCTAGCAATCAGAATCCAATAACACATTAAAAAGATCATATATCATGACCAGGTGGGCTTTCTCCCAGGGATGCAAGGATTCTTCAATATCTGCAAATCAATCAACATTAACAAAATGAAAAATAAAAGCCATATGATTATCTCAATAGATGCAGAGAAAGCCTTTGACAAAATTCAACATCCATTTATGATAAAAGCCCTCCAGAAAGCAGGAATAGAAGGAACATACCTCAACATAATAAAAACTATATATGACAAACCCACAGCAAACATTATCCTCAATGGTGAAAAATTGAAAGCATTTCCCCTAAAGTTAGGAACAAGACAAGGATGTCCACTTTCATCACTACTATTCAACATAGTTTTGAAAGTTTTGGCCACAGCAATCAGAGCAGAAAAAGAAATAATAGGAACCCACATTGGAAAAGAAGAAGTAAAACTCTCACTGTTTGCAGATGACATGAACCTCTACATAGAAAACCCTAAAGACTCCACCAGAAAATTACTAGAGCTAATCAATGAATATTGTAAATTTGCAGAATTTAAAATCAACACACAGAAATCTTTGCATTCCTATACACTAGCTATGCGAAAACAGAAAGAGAAATTAAGGAAACAATTCTATTCACCATTGCAACGAAAATAATAAAATACTTAGGAATAAATCTACCTAAAGAAATAAAAGACCTATATATAGAAAAGTATAAAACACTGCTGATAGAAATCAAAGAGGACACAAATAGATGGAGAAATAGACCATGTTCATGGATTGGAAGAATCAATATAGTGAAAATGAGTATACTAACCAAAGCAATCTATAGATCCAATGCAATCCCTATCAAGCTACCGACAGTATTTTTCACAGAACTAGAACAAATAATTTCGGAATATGTATGGAAATACAGAAAACCTCGAATAGCCAAAGCAATCTTGAGAAAGAAGAATGGAACTGGAGGAATCAACCTGTCGGACTTCAGGCTCTGCTACAAAGCCACAGTCATCAAGACAGTATGGTACTGACACAAAGACAGAAACATAAATCAATGGAACAAAATAGAAAGCCCAGAGATAAATCCAGGCACCTATGGACACCTTATCTTCAACAAAGGAGGCAAGAATACACAATGGAGAAAAGACAATGTCTTTAACAAGTGGTGCTGGGAAAACTGATCAACCACTTGCAAAAGAATGAAACTAGAACACTTTCTAACACCATACACAAAAAGAAACTCAAAATGGATTAAAGATCTAAATGTAAGACCAGAAACTATAAAACTCCTAGAGGAGAACGTAGGCAAAACACTCTCTGACATAAATTACAGTAGGATCCTCTATGACCCACCTCCCTGAATATTGGAAATAAAAGCAAAAATAAACAAATGGGACCTAATTAAACTTAAAAGCTTTTGCACAACAAAGGAAACTATAAGCAAGGTGAAAAGACAGCCTTCAGAATGGGAGAAAATAATAACAAATGAACCAACTGATAAAGAATTAATCTCAAAAATATACAAGCAACTCCTGCAGCTCAATTCCAGAAAAATAAACGACCCAATCAAAAAATGTACCAAAGAACTAAACAGACATTTCTCCAAAGAAGACATACAAATGGCTAACAAACACATGAAAAGATGCTCAGCATCACTCTTTATCAGAGTAATGCAAATCAAAACCACAATGAGGTACCATTTCACGCCAATCAGAATGGCTGCTAGCCAAAAGTCTACAAGCAATAAATGCTGGACAGGGTGTGGAGAAAAGGGAACCCTCTTACACTGTTGGTGGGAATGCAAACTAGTACAACCATTATTGAGAACAGTGTGGAGATTCCTTAAAATACTGTAAATAGAACTGCTATATGACCCAGCAACCCCACTGCTGGGCATACACACCAAGGAAACCAGAATTGAAAGAGACACATGTACTCCAATGTTCATCACAGCACGGTTTATAGTAGCCAAGACATGGAAACAAGCTAGATGTCCATCAGCAGACAAATGGATAAGAAAGCTTTGGTACATATACATAATGGAGTATTACTCAGCCATTAAAAAGAATACATTTGAATCAGTTCTAATGAGGTGGATGAAACTGGAGCCTATTATACAGAGTGAAATAAGCCAGAAAGAAAAACACCAATACAGTATACTAATACATATATATGGAATCTAGAAAGGTGGTAATGATAGCTCTATATGCATGACAGCTAAGAGACTGAGATGTATAGAACAGTCTTTTGGACTCTGTGGGAGAGGGCGAGGGTGGGATGATTTGGGAGAATGGCATTGAAACATGTATATTATCATATGTGAAATGGATTGTCAGTCCAGGTTTGATGCATGAGACAAGGTGCTTGGGGCTGGTGTACTGGGATGACCCAGAGTGATGGGATGGGGAGGGAAGTGGAAGGGGGGTTCAGGATGGGGAACACATGTACACCCATGGCGGATCCATGTCAGTGTATGGCAAAAACTGCTACAATATTTTAATTAGCCTCCAATTAAAATAAATAAATTTATATTAAAAAATTAAAACTACAGCCCAACCAAAAATAAGTAAATAAACAGACCAGTGCTCTTTCACTGTGTCATCTAGTTAATTATCGATGAAATATTAGAAATTAAGTTCTCAGGATAGTGTGAACGCCATGTTTTGACTGTGTGGAAGATAGGTGCACAGATTATAGTTGTGTTGGGTAAGAGCACGAGCATACATGTGTGTGTGTATGTTCTTGTGTGTGTGTGTGTATTTTAAGTCTTCCCACTTAATCGTGTTAAAAGTGTTCCCAGTGGCAGCAGGTGGGAAATCATGGCCAATTCTGAGTTGGAAAACAGTTGATAGACAACATTTTTGATTGCCTGGTCTCCAGTCCTCTAGTCTTGTCCAACCTTCAGCTGTACTTGACTTCCACCTCTGGGGATCTACTCTTAGGATGAACTGTTTGGTAGCAACCTCTATTCTACTGTTAGCTGGATTCATTAAACTGCCTCTTATATGTATTTGCTGGAATGAGCTACCTCAAAAGGTATTAGCTGTGAAAGGCAAAACCGTGTTTATCTAAGCATCTGGAGATGTTTAGCATCTCCCTTTTCTAAAGTTTTAATGGCTAATGAAAGCTCAACTTTATTGCTTAGATCTGAGGATGGAATATAATCTAAATTCTTCTGCACAAGTTTCTTGGCTGAGTCTTTTAAATTAATATTTTGTGTGCTTTCACAGGCAGTCAGGATCGTGTGTGTGTGTGTAAATCCATTATTGCTAGATACATAGATTTTATATAGATAGATACATAGATTGCTAGATACATACATAGATTTTGTCATTTTTTAGTGCAAAAAATTTGTGGAGTTTATCAGTTAAACTAAATGGAACTTTTAAACACAGCATTTTGTAAAGGATGTGCATCTGCACTTGATTGGTTTTCTTCTTTAAGTCCTAATAAGCACTGTCCACAATGGGTTAGTAAAGAAATTACATATGTATTGCAGATGAGGACACACACATGTGACCTGTTTATAAAGAAAGACTCTACATTTAGACAGAATCAAGGCTGGATAAAGCAACACACACACACACACACACACACACACACACAACCTAAGAGTCAAGGGAAATCCCGGTTTTAATCACTGTCAGATTTATAAGACAAAGTAGCACCCCAAAAGATGCATTTGAAGTGATAGATTGCACCACATTCCACCTGGATATGGGCAGTGTAAAACAGCAGCTAAAATCAAAACCACTTGAATTCTGGCTCAGCTTTCTCCAGACAAGTACTTAAAATAGCTTAAATAACAGGATGCAAGGGGAGGGAAAACATTTCCTTTTAAGGATATGCATTCTTGGTGTGATTCAAACTTCTGCAGGAACATGGCTGTATAATAAGTTTATTTACTTTAAGGTTACTTGGGGGGAGGGTTTGGGGAGTGTTAACTGGCATTTAAAATAATGTTTGTTAAGAGCATATTAAGGTTTTGGTTTTTTGTTTTGTTTTGTTTTTTTAAGTGCATATGTGAATCTACATGTGTCATCATAGACAGACAGACAGACAGAATCTGTTGTTAAAAACATTTGATTCCTTTCTGATGAATTCAGCAGCCAGTATGAAAGACACAGGCCTCTCTGGTACACCCTTGGGAGCATCTTTGTGTGGCTTTTTTTTTTTAAGTATAGCAATTTTTCTGTAAAAATAGAACACTTGATCCATTTCTTGAAATTTAGCTCTGGACTCTATGCGGGAACTTTGTTCAGTAGGTAGGTGGAGTTTCTTCTCCCCTTCTCTCCCCAGCCTGTCAGTGTCTACCCACACTGACCATATTTTTTGAACCAAAAAGTTGAGACCTGTGCTTGCAGAAACATTGAAAATGCTCTAGATATTATAGACTGTATGTCTACATTATTGGGTGGTCAAAAATACGATGCTGAAACAGAAGAGTTTTCAAAATGCAAAACATGTTCCACCCCATGCCAATGGGTAGTTAATGAAGAAGGGGCAAATGAGCCAGAAAAGGCCTGCAGAATATTGACAGCTTTAATGAGAAAATAAAGGACTACCATCATGCCAGGAGGTTGTGATTTCCAGTTGTTAAAACTGTTTTGTGTGTGTGTTTTGGCTGGAGATTGGGAATAAAATTAGCCTAAAACTCTTTTAAAGTAATTGCACCCTATTTTGTCTTTCAAGTACTTTAGCAGCTGGGAGATTTTCTAAAATTAATCGCAAGCTGCCTTTTAAGGCTCCCTCTGCCTTCTTATTGAAATTAAAATTGTTTTCTTCAAAAGGTATGATTTAGAGACAGAAAGACTTTCTGTAATTTACTTGTACTAACACTAAAATGCCTTTGATCTCAGGAGGTAGTCAAGCTTGCTCTGCTTTTAAAATATGGAGAAACAGAGTAGGTAAAAGGTAAAGCTTTACAAATACGTAGAAGAAGATGACACATGGTCAACTATTCTTTTCCCATATCAGGAAAGATACAGGAGAGAGATTCCAAGTAGCTCCAGATTTTATAAGGATTTTGAAGCCACAGTTTCAAGTAAGAACCAGACGTTCTGTCTGGTTAATTCTGTATCTTTGGTGTCTAGCCCTGTGCCTGCCACAGAGTAGGTACTCGATTTGCTCTGGAGGTTGATTCATGCTATGCAAGTGCACAGTTTTTCTTAATAAAGTCAAAGTAGGTTTCTACATTTAGAATGAGAGAGAGGTCCTGACCTGACAGCCATCACTGGTAGTCTACTTGGATAATCCTTGGTGGGTGTGTTCACTTAGAAAACCAAATTACAGATCTGAAGGCTGCTGGGTGGGGACAGAATTAGAACAAAAGGAATGAGATTGAATGTTATTTAAGGGATATTTCTGTCTTCAGGGTTTCCTGATGGAGTGCCATTCAGTCTATCAGTGCTATTTCTTCATTTTTTGCTCATTGTTGTTTGCTTATTTATGTTTTTAAAATGCTCATTAGATTAGAGCATTATTTTCCTGGTTTAATACTTGAGGATCCTAATAAGAACCTACTGAATAGCACAGAGAACACTACTCAATATTCTGTAATGACTTACATGGGAATAGAATATAAAAAAGAGTAGGTATATATATATATAACTGATTCACTTTGCTGTACAGCAGAAACCAACAACATTGTAAATCAAGTATACTCCAATAAAAATTAATTTAAATATACTTCAGGATCTCTGGTTCTACAAAAATAAGTTTTTCCCTCTGCTTATTCTGTGCAAGGTACTGTGTTACATACTGGGGTTGGAGAAAGATTTAGGAGAATCTTTATCAAGAGATTTTTACAATCTCATAAGATTGTCAGGTAATGACAAATTCATATTCCTCCAGACCCCCTTTAAAACATTTCTGTCCATTGCTGAAAGCATCTGTTATTACTTCTCTTACCTTGAAATGGTATTTCCACATGTGGTTATTTTATGCTAGTTATATTTTAGGGTGGCTATTTCCTGGCAACTTTTAATCACATCAGCGAGCTTCTAATTAATGCTCAAGAGAGGTTGTTTCAGAGAGGTGCACACAAGTGGTAGTTCCCCCATTGCCTGCACCTATCTTCTACCTAAAGCAAAGAAACCGCCAGACAGACTAGACTCAGTGCCTTTGTCAGTTTCATGTAGCTTTGAATTCATTATAGTTCTTCAGCATAATAAATAAAAAGCATCTCTGTCTTCCACTTCTATTATATTGAGAATACAAAAAGAACAACGTGCTAGGTCAAATCTGGAGTAAGTAACACAATTAAATTATGTTCTGATATGTCATTTCAGAAGTCAGAGGAAAATAGACTATGTCTTAAAATATCTTTCTATCAGAAATTGCTAGCGTGGACAAAGTTTCGATAGTCAAAAGGAATACGCCGTCTCCTTCTCTATAGATAAAATAAAATGAAGGAATATGGTGGTTGGATACTGAGGTTTAATAATGATCATAATGTTATTACTCTATATTTGTTTTTCATATGTATGATGGTTTTTTATCTCCAGTTTTTAGAGCTAAAAGGGGATCTTCTCTAAGATCAAATGAAGCTCCCCTTTTACAGATGAGAAAACTGATCTGGAGAGAAGACTTGGGCAAATTAAATGTAGTTAGAGCCTGTGTCACATTACTCCCTCTTGTGTATGCTGTGTATCGTTCACTTTGTCACACTCCCTAGAACTGAGTTGTCTTTTCGCTTTTTAAAGAAAATGGGAGAAACAGATTGGTATGTGCATGGGGAAAGGTGTATTTAAACCCAAGAATTTCATTCATCAGAAGTTGCTAAAATCCTACCACAGTGCCATGTGGATTACTTTGTTCTTTTCAGCAACTGCAGATGTTGTTCCTGAATTGATTTCTGCATATAAACACTTACTAATAAAGTATTTGATGTATGGCCTTTTATAAGTTCAAAGCAAAAACAGTTAAGATGTGCCCTAAGGGGAATCAAGTACTTTACCTTGAAGGAACTATTAGTGATTTTCAGAAGTGTTGGATACTTTGGTGATAATGCTTTAAAAGTATGAATATTTTAATTGATAGATTCAAAATATGGTACTGCAAGGAGATCCAACCAGTCCATTCTAAAGGAGATCAATCCTGGGTGTTCATTGGAGGGACTGATGCTAAAGCTGAAACTCCAATACTTTGGCCACCTCATGCGACGAGTTGACTCACTGGAAAAGACTCTGATGCTGGGAAAGGTTGGGGGCAGGAGGAGAAGGGGATGACAGACAATGAGATGGCTGGATGGCATCGCCAACTCTATGGACATGAGTTTGAGTGAACTCCAGGAGTTGGTGATGGACATGGAGGCCTGGCGTGCTGTGATTCATGGGGTCGCAGAGAGTCGGACACGACTGAGCAACTGAACTGAACTGAACTGAACTGAATCTATGCTTAAGAATATTTGACTCTAGAATCATATACTTCATTAAAACTAAACATAACAATTTCATCAGCTTTCAGTTTTTTTATGGAAATGGTTTCATACAGAGGATTTAATATTTTAATAATTGGCCCACATTGGCTAATATCAATTTTGCTTCAGTCACACTTAGAAGAAAATCCGGAGTGTGTACCATAGCCTATAAGAGCTTCCATGATCAGTTCCCTGACCTCATCTCTCATTTTCTCCTTTGCTCATTCTGCTCAAGTCATACTGGATCTTTGCTGTCCCCAAAACACGTCAGATATACTTTCGCATCATGGACTGCATTTGCTCTTTCCTCTACCTAAAATCTGCCCCCCACAAATAGCCACATGACTCACTTTCTTACCTCAGGTAAGTCTTCATTCAAATATTACCTCATCAAAGTGGCCATCCTTGATGATTCTATCTAAATAACACTCCCACCATCACCCGTATCCCCACCTGTCACTATAACCCAGGGTTCTTCAACTTCAGCATTACTGACATGTTGAGCTGCACAATTCTGTGTTGTAGGATGGGAGTGGGAGTAGGGGTCATATGCCCTGGAGGATTTTTAGTAACATTTCTGGCCTTTATGCACTGAATGTTCTCTGGAGGGCAAAATAGCCCTCCTTCTAACCCCTTACTCCTCTTTATTTTTCTTCACAGCACTTATGCTATATGTTACTTGCTTATTAGTTGTCATGAGAAGGTGAGCTTTTGTCTAGCAAGACTTTGTTTCATTGGTTGAAGTATCTCCAATCTTAGGAATGGTATCTGGTGCAATTTTGTTTTGGTACAGTTTTTAAGTAATATATCAAATAGATTAACTTCATAGTACATCTTCTTGAACGGTGTTGGCATCATCTTGAGTCATTTCTCTATTCAGATTGTTTCCCTCTATTATAATTAAATTTATATATGAAAATCAGTGGAGGAGCTAAGGAATAAAAAGCATTTCTGAACATTTAAGTATATGAAATAGCTGGTGAGAGTCCAACTGTCTTTACTAAAAAATTATACCTCAGGACATTAGCCCTCTTTTCCAATAAATTAACTTTTAGTCACTGATCAGGTTTTTTTCCCCCCATTTTTAATTGTTTCAGAATAAGCATTATCAGCACTTAGATACACTCTGTTAAAATTATGAAAGCCCCAAAATTTTAAAATTATTTGTAGACTTCATTTAAACATTTGCATTACTTATGACTGCATTTATTTTTTTTGAAATCTGTATTTGCTTTGGACTAACATTTATTTACATTAACTTGAAAAAATTGGCACTCAAGGATAGCATAATTTCAGGTGTTCTATATAATATAATTAGCTTTAATCACAAACAGTTATCTTTGACAAAGGGGAGAATAAGGGGCATAAAATTCCTAAATAGCTACAGTAGGAATTGTTTTATACCATGACATTTTTTTATTGGTGTATAATCTGTTCTGAAGTCCTGTCAGCTTTGTGATTTAATGATAATTTTATTAGACAACTGTGCTTTCCTAATATTGAAAGTGAAAGATAAGTGAAAGTGAAGTCGCTCAGTCATGTCCCACTCTTTGTGGCCCCGTGGACTGTAGCCCACCAAGCTCCTCCATCCACGGGATTCTCCAGGCAAGAATACTGGAGTGGGTTGCCATTTCTTTCTCCAGGGGATCTTCCCAACCCATTCCTAATATTAAGGATGCTATTTTTAAGCTAAGCTACTTATACAGTTCAAAATACAAGAAACAAATACAACCATGCCCTTTCAGTTAAAATCTGCATTTCCCTTTCAGACCTCTTTAGGTAGCACACAATAAGAAAGGATAATATTGTATATAGGCGAGCTTATGAACTTTAAGCTTTAAGAACTGAGCCTAAAATGAAGAAAAATATTCTATAGGTTAACTTATTTCCTTTTTTTGCTTGTTCTCCCTTATCAAAAAGACCTCAACAGCAATGGATTCATTTGTGACTATGAACTTCATGAGCTTTTCAAGGAAGCTAATATGCCATTACCTGGATATAAAGTGAGAGAAATTATTCAAAAACTCATGCTGGATGGTGACAGGAATAAAGATGGGAAGATAAGTTTTGACGAATTTGTTTATGTAAGTATGTGACACCCTACCATTATTAGAAGTAATGATTGCTTCTTTGTCTTGTGGCGTCTTTTAGTAATAAGTCCTATTAAGTTCCTAAATATATCATAGTAGTATTGTTGTAACTAATGAAATTTCTCTCATCTCACTCACTACATTTAGTTGATTCTTTTAGCCATTAGACTATCTTAACAAAAGAACTGAGAAAAAAACACTGACAGAATCAAAGATATAACACTCTGCTTGCTGTGTAAGGTGAACAGTCTCCTTAGAGGGGCATCATTAAACGACATTTTTCAAGATGTGAAATCACATCCTTGAAGTGCTCTTATAGGTGAACAGCATGGTCCCAAATGTTAATGATACACCCTGACTCACAGTCTTGGAAGCTTCCTGAGTTCAACTTTCTGATTAAAAACATGTTTGCTAATCTTGTGGTAGTAGTAGTCAACTATACCATTTTCCCTAGGATGATGATTTTGATAATTAAAAGTTAGAAACATATCTTTTTAATCCATTGGAAGAGGCAGTTAAAATTCTTGTTTTCTTCTCTCAGTTCAGTTCAGTCGCTCAGTCGTGTCTGACTCTTTGTGACCCCATGAATCACAGCACGCCAGGCCTCCCTGTCCATCACCAACTCCCAGAGTTCTCTCAAACTCGTGTCCATCGAGTCGGTGATGCCATCCAGCCATCTCATTCTCTGTCATCCCCGTCTCCTCCCGCCCCCAATACCTCCCAGAATCAGAGTCTTTTCCAGTGAGTCAACTCTTTGCACGAGGTGGCCAAAGTATTGGAGTTTCAGCTTTAGCATCAGTCCTTCCAATGAACACCCAGGAGTGATCTCCTTTAGAATGGACTGGTTGGATCTCCTTGCAGTGCAAGGGACTCTCAAGAGTCTTCTCCAACACCACAGTTCAAAAGCATCAATTCTTCGGCGCTCAGCTTTCTTCACAGTCCAACTCTCACATCCATACATGACCGTGGGAAAAACCATAGCCTTGACTAGATGGACCTTGGTTGGCAAAGTAATGTCTCTGCTTTTTAATATGCTATCCAGGCTGGTCATAACTTTCCTTCCAAGGAGTGAGCGTCTTTTAATTTCCTGGCTGCAATCAGCATCCGCAGTGATTTTGGAGCCCCCCAAATAAAGTCAGTCACTGTTTCCACTGTTTCTCCATCTATTTCCCATGAAGTGATGGGACCAGATGCCATGATCTTCATTTTCTGAATGTTGAGCTTTAAGCCAACTTTTTCACTCTCCTCTTTTCACTTTCATCAAGAGGCTTTTTAGTTCCTCTTCACTTTCTGCCATAAGGGTGGTGTCATTTACATATCTGAGGTTATTGATATTTCTCCCGGCAATCTTGATTCCAGCTTGTGCTTCTTCCAGCCCAGCATTCCTTATGATGTACTCTGCATATAAGTTAAATAAGCAGGGTGACAATATACAACCTTGATGTACTCCTTTCCTATTTGGAACCAGTCTGTTGTTCCATGTCCAGTTCTAACTGTTGCTTCCTGACCTGCATACAGGTTTCTCAAGAGGCAGGTCAGGTGGATAGGTTTGCCCATCTCTTTCAGAATGTTCCACAGTCTCTTGTGATCCACACAGTCAAAGTCTTTGGCATAGTCAATGAAGCAGAAATAGATGTTTTTCTGGGACTCTCTTTCTTTTTCCATGATCCAGCAGAGGTTGGCCATTTGATCTCTGGTTCCTCTGCCTTTTCTAAAATCAGCTTGAACATCTGGAAGTTCACGGTTCACATATTGCTGAAGCCTGGCTTGGAGGATTTTGAGCATGACTTTACTAGCATGTGAGATGAGTGCAATTGTGCGGTAGTTTGAGCATTCTTTGCCATTGCCTTTCTTTGGGATTGGAATGAAAACTGACCTTTTCCAGTCCTGTGGCCACTGCTGAGTGTTCTAAATTTGCTAGCATATTAAGTGCAGCACTTTCACAGCATCATCTTTCAGGATTTGAAATAGCTCAACTGGAATTCCATCACCTCCACTAGCTTTGTTCCTAGTGATGCTTTCTAAGGCCCACTTGACTTCACATTCCAGGCTGTCTGGCTCTAGGTGAGTGATCACACCATCATGATTATCTTGGTCGTGAAGATCTTTTTTGTGCAGTTCTTCTGTGTATTCTTGCCACCTCCTCTTTATATCTTCTGCTTCTGTTAGGTCCATACCATTTCTGTCCTTTATCGAGCCCGTCTTTGCATGAAATGTTCCCTTGATATCTCTGATTTTCTTGAAGTAATCTCTTGTTTTTCCTATTCTGTGGTTTCCTCTATTTCTTTGCATTGATCGCTGAAGAAGGCTTTCTTATCTCTCCGTGCTATTCTTTAGAACTCTGCTTTCAGATGCTTATTTCTTTCCTTTTCTCCTTTGCTTTTCACTTCTCTTCTTTTCACAGCTATTTGTAAGGCCTCCCCAGACAGCCATTTTTCTTTTTTCCATTTCTTTTCCATGGGGATGGTCTTGGTCCCTGTCTCCTGTACAATGTCAGGAACCTCCGTCCATAGTTAATCAGGCACTCTATCTATCAGATCTAGTCCCTTAAATCTATTTCTCACTTCCACTGTATAATCATAAGGGATTTGATTTAGGTCATATCTGAATGGTCTAGTGGTTTTCCCTACTTTCTTCAATTTAGGTCTGAATTTGGCAATAAAGAGTTCATGATCTGAGACACAGTCAGCTCCTGGTCTTGTTTTTGCTAACTGTATAGAGCTTCTCCATCTTTGGCTGCAAAGAATATAATCAATCTGATTTCTTCTCTGGTATCATCAAATACTCTTCAAGGTTAGGGGCTGATTTCTTAATTCTACCCCCAAGGACCTAGTGTTCCATACTTAGTGCTTAGCGAGTATTTGTGTGGTACTCATTATTGAAATTTAATGCTTTTAGCTGCCAACTAGTGGGGTCAAAATTTTTCTGGACATAGGACATTTTCCATCCATATTCATTGACAAAGTATTTGAGATAGACATTAAAGAAAAGCTGTTTCCTCTATTAGAAACACTCTTAAGATTTCATCATTTTATTATTCATTTAAAACTGAGTTTGACTAGATCTTATTTGGCATTCCTTATGTGTATTATAGATAGTAATTAGTGCCTAATATTATCACAAACTTCCTAGAACGCTGTCTTTTCTAGGGTTTGTTTTTGCCCCAAGATACCTGAAATGATAACATATACTCCCATCAGTAACCACAGCTCAATATAGCAAGTGAAATTCTGATATGTTTTCTCCTATTAGAATTAGACCCTTTAGAACACCTGGAGAGTTCCAGAAGGAAATTGACTAAGTAATAATGTCTGCTCTTCTGATAGATAGCATTTGCCTGGGGGCGGGGCAGGGATGAAGGGAGCATTACTGCTTTAAAATGCACCAGGGTCAGAATTATAATGCTATTATAGTTCTTGCCATCTTCTTTTGCAATACTGATTTCCTCCCCACCATTTTTTGCCTCCAGTTATTACCAAAGCCTTTTGTTTTAAATCCTGTGTTCAATAGTAAGTTGCAATTGACTTGCAATGTGAGCACTTGCATGTCCTCTGGTATATAACTTGCTCCCCTTGAAACTGCATGTTTAATTGTGAATTTAAAGCAGCTTAGAGTGGTGGTGAACTACAATTGCTTACTTTTGATATAGTTTGCTGCTCAGAATTTTTTAATCTACTAGGAAGAACAGACTTAAATAATCAAGATGTGCAGTGTGCCAATATTTTTAAGGAGACGGTTATGAAACTGTCTTTGAGAAAAATCATCTTAGGGAAATATTTAATTTTGTATATTTTGAAATGTTGCTGATTCCACACAGCTGTTTGTGGCTGTGACCAACTTAGTATTTTTTAAAAAAGTGAATAATAAGCTTCATAATTTTGGTATCACCCAGGACTTTTTTAAAAATAAAACACTAATGAGAACCTTGTTGGTGAAAATATATATATTTTAGAATTGGAAGAAATCAATATGTTTATACTCCTTCATTTCTCAAATTAAAAAAAAAAGCCTGGGTTTCTCAAAAAGGAAGTGACTTGCCCAACATTACACAGGGAACTAGTGGCTTTGTCAGTTATCCCTCTTTGTTCAAAAAATTGGAAAGGAAGACAGTAAAATAACTCACCTGAAGTTTCAGAATGATACCACCATGACTGTACTGAAAGAAAGATGGGTGTATGATTAACCAAGCAGACATCTGTCCACTCCCATCTGCCTTGTCATCAATGAAACCTCTTACAAATCATTAGACAAAATAGGGTAGATCCTAGTTATCTAAGAAAAAGGAAGTGTTGCAGGAAGGGGGAACCCCTTCCAGGGCCCGAAACTGAGCTCTTGTCTAACACTCAGAAATGAATTGTCCGAGGAGACACATGTGCGACACAGCAAGAGATTTTATAGGGAAAGGGCACCCAGGTGGAGAGCAGTAGGGTAAGGGAACCCAGGAGGACAGCCCTGTCACATGGCTTGAAGTTTCAGGTTTTATGGTGATGGGATTAGTTTCCAGGTTGTCTTTAGCCAATGATTCTGACTCAGAGTCCGTCCTGGTGGTGCACACCTTGTTCAGCCAAGATGGATGCCAGAGAGAATGATTCTGGGAGGTGGTCGGACATGTGGTGTCTCCTTTTGACCTTTTCTGAACTCTTCCAGTTGGTGGTGGCTTATTAGTTCCCTGTTCCTTACCAGGACCTCCTATCATAAAACAACTCATGCAAATGGTTATTATGGTGCCTGGCCAGGGTGGGCCGTTTCAGTCAGTGTGCTTCCCCTAACAGAAGCATGTTATTCCTGTCAAGGATTAACATAAGGAAATAGAAATAAACATGTTCTTGCATGTTAGATTTTTTATTTTTATTTAAATTGCTGCTTGCTGCTCTGCTCTGCTGCTCAGTCGCTTCAGTTGTGTCCCACTCTGTGCGACCCCATAGACGGCAGCCCACCAGGCCCCACCGTCCCTGGGATTCTCCAGGCAAGAACACTGGAGTGGGTTGCCATTTCCTTCTCCAAAATTGCTGCTTAAAAGGTATTAATTGCAAACCAGGCTACCAACAAAATGTCTGTATTAATTTTGGAGAAAGATATATATATATATATATATATGGCAGAAAAGAGTCCCCAAATTATATGTAAACTTCACACATTAAAATTAAATATATATTAACTGATCTTGTTTCTTTTGAGTATTTCAAAACAAAGTTACTAGATTTTTATACTTCTTAGATTGTAGTATTTTCCTGCATCTATAAAAAGACTGGTATATCATAGAGATAAGTAACTTCATATAAGCAAAGTGCTTAGAACTGTACCTGGTATATAGCAAATACTATAGAAGTGTTAGTTGTTGGTAGTTATTTCTATTTATTAAATGGGCAATGTTCTCTTCCTATTATTACTAAGTTTAGGCCTACAACAGATTCCCAAAAAGTAAAAATTCAAACCTACTATATTGGAAACAAACCTCAAACACTGGAAGCAAGTCATATTTTTTTGCAATTCTTTCTGAAATCTTTCCTTCTTAAACTCCTGTCTCTGCATTGTTTTGGTTTGGCCACTAGTGTTCATCTAGGAAGGTGATAACACTTTTAAAATGAATACAAGACATATATGTTTCATAAAAGAGACTGGAAAAGATGTATAGAACCAGAGAGTGCAGTGTACACCAGGAGTTTGTTCATACATGATAAAGCAAGTCCCTCCTCCTGGAGGGAAAAACGGCATGAAACAGTGAGCTCATTAGTATCACAACAGGCAGCTTTGAATAGATTCATTGACAACTCTCCAGCACAGTAGTTGGCCTGGTGTTTTCTCTGATTTCAGAGATTCTTGTTAAGCCAAGGCTTATACTCAAATTGCCTTATCATCCACTGGAGAGACTTCTTTACTAAAGTAGAAAATAAAGTGTTCATTCTCACATGGTGAATCCATTGAACAAATACATAAATTTTCAGTCATCTCCTATCTTTTAACATTTGTTTAAAATCTAAAGAACAGACGAAAATACTATGAAACTGCAAATTTGCACTTGGCTGAAAGAATTTATTTAAAGATATTTAGAAAAGCAAGGTCATGTAAATTTTGTAAGACAATTGAAAATGTAACTAATTTAATTGCATCTTTGCATTCAAAATGTCATTCCCAAGCATCAAGGGTTTAAATAGAGCTATGTAAGTAATTATATTAGAATATTATACAGCAATTTCTTTTTTTAAATGATTATTATTTGTATTACTCCTCTTTTGCATGATGTATACAAATGTGGATTTTTTCAGCTGAAATTGTGATCACGGAAGCAACCTAATTTTAGAAGGTAATGATCCTTAAGACAGAAATAATTGTAATAAGAAAAATAACTTTTCATGTGTCACTCTGAGGCAGTAACTCCAAGGCAGTCACATTGGGAGCTATAAATCATTATATAAATCATTCCAGTGATTTATAGTATCTTAGTCTTGAGGAAAAGACTTAGATTTTGGATTTTAATTTACTAGACACTGTTCTACTAAATGAAGTAGAGTTCAGAATGAGGTGGGATAGTGAATATTGCTTTTTCACTGAGCAGATGGATAGTTACCAAAGAGGGACTTGTTTGAACAAAATGTATCACAATGAAAACTGCTACATTCCCAAGCAACCATTTTGTTGTATAACCTTGGCTTGGATGGTAAAGTGAAATAAATGAAATTCCAGTTGAAATCAGAATGTGAGTAAAAGTGATTTTAATAATTTGAAAATTACCCAGAGTACATGAGTCAGCTCCAAACTATTGTTACATAATTGGAATCAGTATAATGGCCAGAGAGAAGGAAGAATGATTTCATTGGTAGTCAGTTTGTGTGTGTCTATATATTATACATAAATAGATGGAGGCATGCACACACACAAACACACACACCCGTTCTAAAAGTCCACCTCTGAAATTACAGGCATAGCACAAAATCACAGCTGTAGAAAGTGAATAAGCTTGATTTTATAAAACTTTGTGCTTACCATTTTCCTAAATAAAATTGGGTTTATAAGTCCAAGGAAGGCCAGGATTTAAGGATGGTAACAGGAAAAGATGACTTTGTGACAAGGTTGCAGCAACTTTCCTACTGGTTACAAAAGTCACTCTCTCAGTCAATTAATTACAAAAAGGGGTCCTCCTGGAAAGACTAAATGTGAAAAGGCACTCGTGTTTCTGCCTGCCACAGTCTTGCACAAGACCCCAGGCCTGCTTAGGGGAGTGTGGGCTGCATTTCATGCCTGCTGTCACAGACACAGCCTGAATTGCTAGATACCACGACTCTGTTCTGTGACCTTCACATATAGGCTACGCCTCTTGAGGTGTGTGTATGTTTATGTACTTGTCAATAATGCTAAAGGCCTTTGGGTTATCTTCTATTTGTTCAGTGACTTTTCCATTAGGGCTCTAAGTTTCCTTCAGTAAGCCTGGTGTGTTCCAAACACCTTTTAAAGGAGTTTTTATGAAAATACATCTTGCTCTTGTTTTTCTGGTGGTGGCTAATTTAGCCACGCACATTGATAGCTCAGGAACACATTGGAGGTTAGGTAAGTTCCAGTATATCAGACTTACATAGGCAGACCTTTGGAATGTCAGTCAATCGGTTAGAGTAGGGTGTGAAATTTGCTTTGTTCCATCCTGCTTTTGTGCCTTATTGTGAAGAGAAAATCATGAAAAGCCTCTTTTCTGGGTTTATTCATCTCCTGCTGCCAACTAAGCATATTTCCCCCCTTATTATTCTGTGGTAGCTGTTACCAAGCTACCCCAGAATAAGAAATAGTATTTTTCGTTGAGCCATAAAATTTCCATATTTCTTTGCACTGTGTATTGTGCTTAAAGAAGGGGGAAATCTTTCAGTCTTTTCTTTGCAGGAAAACAACAGAGTCTTCCTTGTTCTAGAAAATTAATAGATTTACCTATGCCTTTGAACTACGCTAGTTTTTGGCTTAAAGCAGATTTCAATGCATGTGACATTTAATGTTTTTGACAAGTGTGTACAGTTGATTTCTGGTGCTTCATTTTTGGTAGCAGTATTGAAGTACTTGTTTAGCATTTTAAAAACTCAAGCTTAGTTTGCCTTATCTTTTAACACTCATCACCTGTTGGGGGAATGTAGGTTACCAGCATATAAAAGATCAATATGCTTATAGTTGTGCCAGATTGAAAATTGTGAATCAGCAACATGTTTTCATTAATAGATTTTCCAAGAGGTAAAAAGCAGTGATATAGCCAAAACCTTCCGCAAAGCCATCAACAGGAAAGAAGGGATTTGTGCTCTGGGAGGAACTTCAGAGCTGTCCAGTGAAGGAACGCAGCATTCTTACTCAGGTAATGGTTAACACAGTGAACTACATAGGGTGCCTGCTATAATGTCAAGGAGAGGCTCTAGAAAAACCCTGCCTCCTAGGTAAGAATACAGTTGAAGTTGTGATCTGTATTTGGACTGGGGCTAATACTTGCCATGAAAGCATTACAGGTATTTATTATACAGCTTTGTTAGCTTGTAAGAGCCATGATACAATATGTGCACAATATTGATATGATACAACACATGATACAATAATAGGCTTTATTATAGCAGTGTGTGTTAAGTCGCTTCAGTCATGTCCAACTCTTTTGCGACCATATAGACTATAGCTCCCCTGGTCATGGGATTCTCTAGGCAAGAATACTGGAGTGGGTTGCCACGCCCTCCTCCAGGGGATCTTCCTGACCCAGGGATGGAACCCACATCTCTTTTGTCTCCTGCATCAGTAGGTGGGTTCTTTACCACTAGCACCACCTGTGGTGATATAAATAGAATTTTTAAAGAATTTTGTAACTAACTTCTAAGAATTTTGTAATTTCTGTAAAGATCAGTTAACCTTGCTCTATTTCTTTGTTAATTTTATAGCTCCTAAGAGCTATTGTGTTACATTCAGTTGTTTGGGTTTCCAAAGAGGATAACACAGGCTTATGACACACTGACTGCAGTGCTTATGAATGGCTATTTCAGGTTTTAGAGTCAAATATTTAACCTAGAGTATAAACTAATGTCTTCTTATTCCACATAATTTTAGAGGAAGAAAAATATGCTTTTGTTAACTGGATAAACAAAGCTTTGGAAAATGATCCTGATTGCCGGCACGTCATACCAATGAACCCAAATACCGATGACCTGTTCAAAGCTGTTGGTGATGGAATTGTGCTTTGGTAAGATTTCCAAGAGTAATCTTCCATGTAATTGATACAGTCATTTCTGGATGCCTGACAGATTCTTCTTGGGGAAAAACTAGAATTGAAAGTTATCTAGGTTCTGTCCATTTCATCTTTAGGTCTGTCTGTGAAAGTGCCACCAAAGGTGAATCTAAAACTCAGTCATTCAGACTGGACACCTCTTCCTAGAGGAGCTTTCAGCTTCCAGGTTCTTCTCATCACTGAGCAAGCTAAGCATTTCAACTTTGTTAAGCCTTTTATGTCAGTATCTCTTTATTCTCAAGTACCATAAATTCCAAAAGAGAAAAACAGGCCACTTGTCACTTTTCAATCTCCAATTACTTATTTCTGAAAAATATGTTTGTCACTGCTGCTGCCCTAGACCCAACAGTGTCTCGGCCAAAAAGGTAAAAGATTATCAACAGCTTGTCAGTAGATTTACCTCTTTTTTGAGGTAGTGGAGCACAGTGGTTAACAGCATGCTCTACAATCAGTCTGCCTGGTTCCTTTTCAGGCTCTGCCTCTCAGTAGCTGTATAACTGTAATCAAGACACTGACCCCTTTGAACTCTCCTACACTATTGGTGGGAATGTAAATTGGTGCAGCCACTATAGGAAAAAGTATGGAGTTTCCTTAAAAAAACTAAAAATAGAGTTACCATATGATCCAGCAATCCCACTCTCGGGCATACGTCTGGAGAAAACTAAAAGAGATACACGCACCCCAGTGTTCATAGCAGCACTGTTTTACAATAGCCAAGACACAGAAATGACCTAAATGTCAGTTGACAGGGAATGGATAAAGATGAATGTGGAATACTACTCAGTCATAAAAAGAATGAAATTATGCCATTTGCAGCAACATGAATGGACCTAGAGATTATCATACTAAGTGAAGTCAGAGAAAGTCAAGTACTACATGATATCATTTATATGTGAAATTTTTTAAAAATGAACTTATTTGTAAAACTAACAGACTCAAGGACATAGAAAACAAGCTTATGGTTACCAAAGGGGAAAGGGGGGATGGTAAATTAGGAGTTTTGCATTAGCAGACACACACTATATATAAAGTACACTATATACTATGTGTGAAACACTATAGTGTTTTATAGTGTATATAGACATACACTATATATAAAATAAACAAGTACTATATATCATCGGGAACCATATTTAATATCCTGTAATAAACCATGTGTGTGTGTTCATTTGCATCTGACTCTGTGACCCCATGGACTGTAGCCTACCAGGTTCCTCTGTCCATGAAATTCTCCAGGCAAGAATACTGGAGTGGGTTGCCATTTCCTTCTCTAGTGATAAACCATAGTAGGGAAGAACTATTTTTTTTTTAAAAAAAGGTACTTGACCGCTTTGCATTTCAGGGTCCATCCATTATGATCCCCATATTATTGTGCTTGCTCAGAAAGTTGTTGTGAGCATTAAATAAGTACATATTGGAACACTTAGAACAGTGCAGTGGGTATATTTCTGATGACAGTGTACAATATATAAAATTCGGTTTTTTTCCAATACGGTCATTTTGGTTGTTTAAAAGATGATTTCTAAAAATGTGAGATACCCTTTTACTTGCCACTTATAGGCTGTAAAGAAATAATTTCCCATATATTTTAGTAGAGAGACTCATATGATACTATTTATTTAATATTTAAATTTTGCATAGAAATAAGTACGGTTTTCTCTAGCAAAATAGCTTGTTTTAGGGCAGTAATATAAACATCTAAAATGTTAGAGTCTAACTCCAAATTTTACCAAATGAGGTTGTTCTAAGTCAGATCCTGCCCTAATTAATACAACCTTTCTTTCTATCGATATTATCACTGTATTTCTAGCACCAAATATAGTACCTGTGTGTCATCTAGGTACTCAGTAAATATTTGGTGAATGAAAGAATCTCATGCTCAACTAATTTTCACTCTTTGTAGATGAAATCATTTTAATTATACATTATATAATATAACAGATTCAGCTTCAATGTAGGATGTTATTTGTTTTTAGCACTTACTCAACAAAGTTTTTAATATCCAGGTAATTCATTCTTTTAAGAGAATGTGAAAAGTACAGAACATTAAATAAGAAAATATGCCCTAACCCCCAAATCAGAAATATTCAACTACTATAAACACTTTGGTCTTTCCTTTATTTGCATTTTTATATGTATGTTTTTTTTTGATCAACCTGACTAAAGTCATCCATTGCTTTTTTTTTCAGATTACATAAGATACGTGTTATAATAAGCCTTAAAATATTTGTGAATATTTATGGATTATTTAAAAAATAAGTCAATACTTTAAAATTTCTGTTTCAGTAAAATGATCAACCTTTCAGTCCCTGATACTATTGATGAGAGAGCAATCAACAAGAAGAAACTCACACCATTCATCATTCAGGTATGCACTCTTCTGCTGTCCTTCCATCAAACTATTATTTGAGGACCTGTTTTATAGACTGAAGGCTCTGCATTTTTCATCTTCTCATTTAATTCTTACAACAGCTCTGAGTTGAGGATTATTTTCCAGATTTCATAGAAGCTGAGATGCAGAAAGATTTCAGAGCTGTACCAAGGTTAATAATGCTGGAACTAGAGTTCAAATCCAGGTCTAACTGCAAAGCCCTATATTCTTTTCATTACATTTTGTGTTCAAACATACAGAAATAAGCAGGCACGTTTAAGCTCTTAGTTAATTAGCATGCTTAAAGAATAGAACGCTTTTATTTTCCATCTAGTATTAGGGTGTTATATAGCAGTATTTCCTCATGCAAGAACATCTCTTGGGATGAGGAGATTCAGAACTTCTAGAATTCTCATATGTATTCAGTAGACCTCTCATTTAGGCATTTTAAGAAATTCAACACGTAACACACGTGGATATACTTACTCTAGTAACTCAGCCTTTTCTTTTAGGGTCAGTGTCTTTCAATAGGGACTAACTAAAAATGCTGTTAACTTGCCTTGGAAATCTGAAAAAGACTATAAAAATGAGGCTAGATTTGTTTTAGCTATGCTTTTAACACCAAAGCTTGGATATTGCTTTCTGTGGATCATGTATGGGTAAACTTAATACATAATTTCATTACTGAGTGTTATTTCAGTGAAGGGAGAAAAAGACTGTAAAAAACCAGAAAGGTCAAGAAGCAAGTATTATAAATTGGCTGTCTTGCAGGAAAACTTGAACTTGGCACTGAACTCAGCTTCTGCCATTGGATGTCATGTTGTGAACATTGGTGCAGAGGATTTGAGGGCTGGGAAACCTCACCTGGTTTTGGGACTGCTGTGGCAGATCATTAAGATCGGTTTGTTTGCTGACATTGAATTAAGCAGGAATGAAGGTAATGAAACACAGTCATGATTTTGAAAATTGTTTATTGGTTATTTTTTTCTAGTCATGCAGACTGTCATGCTTTCACCTAATTGAGGTGATTAGATGATAACTAGAATTAACAGAAGGTAATGTTATAGTGTTATTCAGGAAAATAGCTTAATCATAACTTTCTTCTTTAGTAGTAATTAACATTTGTCTGGCTCTTTAGAATTCATTTCACAATAAAGACACGAAAACCCAGAGAGTTTAAGGAATTTGTGCAAAGTTCTTTTCTGCTCTACTCACATAGTCCCCACCCCATTACCACCCTCAGGCACACCATCTCCTATTAATTTTAATACCTTTTCTATTCTATTATAGATTTAGGGCTCTTCAGAAATATTCTAACCTGCCCTTGATGGTCTCATATTTCCTGAATTAGCAGAAGCACCGTTTTTATAGCATAGGTTTTGATATCACTTCATAGACTTGTAGAATGTATAAGCATATGTGATACAATTGTCCTAAGGTCCTAGGAAGTGCTACATTGTCCTCTCCTTTTGAAGTTTAAAATATTAAGCATCACTCCAAATATTCACATTTTCTTCTGGAAATCACCATATCAATCTTCAGTTACTTTGGGGGAAGAATATATATTGGGAGTTCTCAGTATTTCTAGGTCTCACAATACTTGTCAACAGTCCTATTCTGCACATTTATTCAAGACTTTATGACACTTAACAATTTTCAGTCCACTCAACGTGGCCTATATTTGAACAAATAAAAATTTTCTAGTTGCTGGTCTCTTCAGAGCAGTATTTATCTTGTTAGAGTTGAAGTCTATTGAACAAGGAAAGGAAGACAACAAAATTAAACTACATTGGCTCATGTAATAAGTCAAATGATTTATCTCTGACAAGGTCATAGGTGCAGAGAGTTCAGGCTGTTTAATCCTTGCCAGCCTTTTGACTTGGAGATGGAGAGCATGTGGAGGTTTCTGTACAAGTGACAATGTTGCCTCTGCCCTAACTTAAATCCCTCAGTGCCAGAGTGACATGGTGTGAAGTGGAATCTATGAAAGATGAAATTTGTCCATTAGAGATATTACTTAGACCTCTTTGGAAGTCAGGCAGTTTTAGTCTTCTTATTCAGTGTAAATCTCCTTTTATCTTATGCGAGGTAATTACTGCATAAGGACTATACAACTTTTCCATGAAAACAGTGCCTAAATTTAGATAGTTCTCTGTGCAGATGCACAGGCTTCTACCTCTTACCTCTGGGGCTATTTACCCAAAACCCCTTGGCTTCTTCTGCACATTCAATTCAACAACAAAAAATTGTTGAAGAGCCTTTACATGTTAGGTGCTATAGAAAATGTAAAGTTGAATTCTTTTTCTTTAAAAGCAGGTATGGCAAAAACCACTACAATATTGTAAAGTAATTAGCCTCCAATTAAAATAAATAAATTAATTTAAAAAACAGGTTTAGCACTTCAAGAGTTCAGTTCAGTTCAGTCGCTCAGTCATGTCCGACTCTCTGTGACACCATGAATCACAGCACGCCAGGCCTCCCTGTCCATCACCAACTCCCAGAGTTCACTCAAACTCATGTCCATTGAGTTGGTGATGCCATCCATCCATCTCATTCTCTGTCATCCCCGTCTCCTCCCACCCCCAATCCCTCCCAGCATCAGAGTCTTTTCCAGTGAGTCAACTCGTTGCATGAGGTGGCCAAAGTATTGCAGTTTCAGCTTTAGCATCAGTCCTTCCAATGAACACCCAGGATTGATCTCCTTTAGAATGGACTGGTTGGATCTCCTTGCAGTCCAAGGGGCTCTCAAGAGTCTTCTCCAACACCACAGTTCAAAAGCATCAATTCTTTGGCGATCAGCTTTCTTCACAGTCCAACTCTCACATCCATACATGACCACGGGAAAAACCATTGCCTTGACTAGACGGACCTTGGTTGGCAAAGTAATGTCTCTGCTTGTTAATATACTATCAAGGTTGGTCATAACTTTCCTTCCAAGGAGTAAGCGTCTTTTAATTTCCTGGCTGCAATCAGCATCTGCAGTGATTTTGGAGCCCCAAAAAATAAGGTCTGACACTGTTTCCACTGTTTTTCCATCTATTTCCCATGAAAGGATGGGACCAGATGCCATGATCTTTGTTTTCTGAATGTTGAGCTTCAAGCCAACCTTTTCACTCTCCTCTTTCACTTTCATCAAGAGGCTTTTGAGTTCCTCTTCACTTTCTGCCATAAGGGTAGTGTCATCTGCATATCTGAGGTTATTGATATTTCTCCCAGCAATCTTGATTCCAGCTTGTGCTTCTTCCAGCCCAGCGTTCCTCATGATGTACTCTGCATATAAGTTAAATAAGCCAGGTGACAATATACAGCCTTGACATACTCCTTTTCCTATTTGGAACCAGTCTGTTGTTCCATGTACAGTTAGTTATGCTTAAATATAAATACCATAGGGTTTGAATACTCTTTTAATCAAAAGGCTCCAAAGTTTTAAACATAATCCCCAAAGCCTCTGATTTTAATATTATTTAAGAACAATTTATGTAAATATGTGACATAATGTGACAGTGTTCAACTTAAAAGCTAGAACTTACTTGGTATTTGGAATGTGAAGGATAATCAAGATGTTAAAATTTGTAATGCTGTGTATTCTCATAATTGTTTCTATCTGTATCATTTTATAACTAATTATATACTTTTATTTATCTTTATTATTAGACTGTGAGTACCCGAAAACGAGGAACTAGGTCACAGTACTTTTTGTACCTCTGTTACTTACTTAACAGAGTGTCAAAAGACTCAATAAACATGTAATGACTGTTACCATGTAACATATCGGTTAGGCTTTTCCTTTTTTCCTTTATAGCCTTGGCTGCTTTACTTCGAGATGGTGAGACTTTGGAGGAACTTATGAAATTATCTCCAGAAGAGCTTCTGCTTAGATGGGCAAACTTTCATTTGGAAAACTCAGGCTGGCAGAAAATCAACAATTTTAGTGCTGACATCAAGGTAACTGTTTAGTTAAACACTTCAGTTCAGTTCAGTCGCTCAGTCGTGTCCGACTCTTTGCAATCCCATGAACCGCAGCACGCCAGGCCTCCCCTGTCCATCACCTACTCCCGGAGTCTACCCAAACCCATGTCCATTGAGTCGGTGATGCCATCCAACCATCTCATCCTCTGTTGTCCCCTTCTCCTCCTGCCCTCAATCTTTCCCAGCATCAGGGTCTTTTGAAATGAGTCAGCTCTTTGCATCAGGTGGCCACAGTATTGGAGTTTCAGCTTCAACATCAGCCCTTCCAATGATAACCGAGGACTGATCTCCCTTAAGCTGGACTGGTTGGATCTCCTTGCAGTTCAAGGGACTCTCAAGAGTCTTCTCCTACACCACAGTTCAAAAGCATCAATTTTTTGGCTCTTAGCTTTCTATATAGACCAACTCTCATATCCATACATGACCACTGGAAAAACCATAGCCTTGACTAGACGGACCTTTGTTGGCAAAGTAATGTCTTTGCTTTTTAATATGCTGTCTAGGTTGGTCATAACTTTCCTTCCAAGGAGTAAGTGTCTTTTAATTTCATGGCTTCAGTCACCATCTGCAGTGATTTTGGTGCCCCTAAAAATAAAGTCAGCTACTGTCTCCACTGTTTCCCTATCTGTTTGCCATGAAGTGATGGGACCGGATGCCATGATCTTAGTTTTCTGGAAGTTGAGCTTTAAGTCAACTTTTTCACTCTCCTCTTTCACTTTCATGAAGAGTCTCTTTAGTTCTTCTTCATTTTCTGCCATAAGGGTGGTATCATCTGCATATCTGAAGTTATTGATATTTCTCCCAGCAATCTTGATTTCAGCTTGTGCTTCCTCCATCCCAGCGTTTCTCATGATATACTCTGCATTTAAGTTAAATAAGCAGGGTGAAAATATACAGCCTTAACTGTTTAGTTAAATACCAGGGGGACATAATAACATGGAGACTTCAGGCCAGCTTAAAGGAGAGAAAATCCTATGAGTTTATCACCCAGCCTTGTTGCCTCTAGGCCCTGATGGTAGACTTCAGTAATGAGACTGAGCCAAGTAAGAGCACCAGCACTAAGTCTAGCTTTAATTTTGTGTAAAGGGGTTTAAGTATTATAGTGCTAACATTTTCTATTCTGCCTACCATTCAACATGCTGTACGAAAAGATCGGCAGTCATGACTTCTGTTCCTAACTGCTTTTCCCAGGCCTCAGTGTACCTGTGTTAGTAAAGGCCTAGAAGAGAAAAGGCCTCAGGATTCCCTATCCCCTTTCTTATTTGGCTCCTCTTCTGTCATGTGCTGCCTCCTTCAGGCATTCAGTTCTTGGGGGTAGTTATATACTCTTATGTATGTCTGTATGTCCTACCTCAGTCCTGCCCCTATTTTTTAAATTTAAACATATTTTAAAAACTTTTACAATGTTGTATTTGTTTCTGGCATACCATAACGCAAATCAGCCATACATTGCCCTCCCTCTCTAGCCTCCTATCCCTCTCCCCATCCCATCCCTCCAGATCATCACAGAGCACCAGACTGGGCTCCCTGTGCTACACTGCAACTTCTCACCATCTATCCATTTTACACTCGATAGTGTATATATATATATAGATGCTACTCTCTCCATTCGTCCCACTCTTTCCCTCCCTCACTGTGTCCACAATTCCATTCTCTACATCTGTTTCTCTATTCCTTCCCTGTAAATAGGTTCATCAGTGTCATTTTTCTAGATTCCATATATATGTATTAATCTACTATATTTGTTTCTCTCTTTCTGACTGACTTCACTCTGTATAACAGGCTCTGGGTTCATCCACCTCACTAGAACTGACTCAAATGCGTTCTTTTTTATGGCTGAGTAATATTCCATGGTGTATATGTACCACATCTTCTTTATCCATTCATCTGTTGATGAACATGTAAGTTGCTCCCATGTCATGGCTGTTGTAAATATTGCTGCTATGAAGATTCAGCTTCCCATGTAGCTCAATTGGTAAAGTCTGACTGAAGTGCAGGAGACCTGGGTTCAATCCCTGGGTTGGGAAGATCCCCTGGAGAAGGAAATGGCAACCCACTCCAGTATTCTTGTCTGGAGAATCCCATGGACAGAGTAGCCTGGCAGGCTACATTCTATGGGGTTGCAAGAGTCAGACATGACTGAATAACTAAGCACACATGAATATTGGGGTACATGGGTCTTTTTCAGTTATGATTTTCTCAGGGTATATGCCCAGTAGTGAGGTAGCTGGGTCATATGGTAGATTTATTCCTATTTTTTTAAGCAATCTCCATACTGTTCTCCATAATGGCTGTATCAGTTTATATTCCCACCAAGAGTATAGGAGGGTTTGCTTTTCTCTACATCCTTTCCAGCATTTATTGTTTGTAGAATTTTTGATGATGGCTATTTTGAATGGTGTGAGGTGATAGCTCATTGTAGTTTTGATTTGCATTTCTCTAAGGATTAATGATGTTGAGCATCTTTTCATGTGTTTCTTGGCCGTCTGTATGTCTTCTTTGGAGAAATGTCTGTTTAGGTCTTTTGCCCATTTTTTGATTGGACTGTTTGTTTTCCTAATATTGAGCTATATGAGCTACTTATATATTCTGGAGATTAGTCCTTTGTCACTTTTTTCACTTGCAATTATTTTCTCCCTTTCTGAGGGTTATCTTTTAATCTTCTTTATTGTTTCCTTTACTGTGCAAAAGCATTTAAGTTTAATTAGGTCTCATTTGTTTATTTTTGTTTTTATTTCCATTACTCTAGGAGGTGGGTCACAGAGGATCTTGCTGTGATTTATGTCAAGGAGCATGCAACCTATGTTTTCCTCTAAGTTTTATAGTTTCTGACCTGATATTTAAGTCTTTAATCCATTTTAAGTTTATTTTTGTCTATGGTGTTAGGGAGTGTTCTAGTTTCATTCTTTTGTAGCTGTCCTGTTTTCCCAGCACCACCTATTGAAGAGGCTGTCTTTTCTCCATTGTGTAGTGTTGCCTCTTTTGTCAAAGATAAGGTGCCCGTAGGTGTGTGTAAGTTTATCTCTGGACTTTCTATCTTGTTCCATTGGTCTATATTTCTGTTTTTGTGTCAGTACCATACTGTCTTGATGACTATAAATTTGTAGTATAGTCTGAAGTCAGGAATGTTGATTCCTTCAGCTCTGATTTTCTTTGTCAAGATTGCTTTGACTTTTCAGGGTCTTTTGTGTTTCCATAAAAGTTGTAACTTTTTTTGTTTCTATTTCTGTGAAAAATATCGTTGGTAGTTTGATAGGCATTACATTGAATCTGTAGATTGCTTTGAGTAGTATAGTCATTTTCACAATATTTCTCCCAATCCAAGAACATGGTATATCTCTCCATCTGTTTGTGTCATCTTTGATTTGTTTCATAAGTGTCTTATAGTTTTCTGCATACAGGTCTTCTGTCCCTTTAGGTAGGTTTATTCCTAGGTATTTTATTCTTTTTGTTGCAATGGTGAATGGAATTGTTTCCTTAACTTCTCTTTCTGATTTTTCATTGTTAGTGTATAGGAATCCACGGGATTTCTGTGTATTAATTTTATATCCTACAACTATACCATATTCATTGATTAATTCTAGTAATTTTATGGCGGAATCTTTAGGGTTTTCTATGTTATCATGTCATCTGCAAATAGAGTTTTACTTCTTTTCCAATCTGGATTCCTTTTGTTTCTTTTTCTTTCTTCTCTGATTGCCGTGGCTAGGACTTCCAAATCTAGATTGAATAATAGTGGCAAGAGTGGGTACCCTTGTCTTTCTCCTAATCTTAGAAGAAATGCTTTCAGTTTTTCACTATTGAGAATAATGTTTCCTGTGGGTTTGTTGTATATGGCCTTTATTATGTTGAGGTAGGTTCCTTCTGTGCCTACTTTTTGGAGCGTTTTTATCATGAATGGGTGTTGTATTTTGTCAAAAGCTTTCCTGCATCTATTTATATGATCGTATGACTTTTATCTTTCAGTTTATTGATATGGTTAATCACATTGATTGAGTTGCATATATTGTAAAATCCTTGCATCCCTGGGATAAATCACACTTGTTTATGGTGTATGATCCTTTAATGTATTGTTAGATTCTGTTTGCTAAAATTCTGTTGAGGATTTTTGCATCTATATTCATCCATGATATTAGCCTGTAATTTTCTTTTTTGGTGGTATCTTTGTTTGGTTTTGCTCTCAAGGTGATGGTGGCCTTGTAGAATGAGTTTGGGAGTTCTCCTTTCTCTGCAATTTTCTGGAAGAGTTTGAGTACGATAGATGTTAGCTCTTCTCTAAACTTTTGGTAGAATTCATCTGTGAAGCCATCTGGCCCTGGGCCTTTGTTTGCTGAAAGATTTTTAAATCGCAGTCTCAATGTTAGTGCTTGTGATTGGTGCATTTGTGATTTCTAATTCTTCCTGGTTCAGTTTTGGAAGGTTGTACTTTCCTAAGAACTTGTCCATTTCTCCCAGGTTGTTCATTTTATTGGCATATGGTTGCTCACAGTAGTCTTTTATGATCCTTTGTATTTCTGTGTTCTGTAGTAACTTTTTGTTTCTAATTTTATTGATTTGAGTCTTCTACCTTTTTTTCTTGATGAGTCTGGCTAGTGGCAATTTTATTTTCTCAAAGAACCAGCTTTTAGTTTTATTGATCTTTGCTATTGTTTCCTTCATGTATTTTTCATTTATATCTTTACTATTTCTGTCCTACTAACTTCGGGGGTTTTTGTTGTTGTTGTTCTTCTTTTTCTATTTGCTTTAGGTGTAAAGTCTGGTTGTTTATGATTTTTTTCTCATTTCTTGAGGTAGACTTGTATAAACTTGCTTTATAGGCTTTAAAGTTTATAGGCTTGCTATAAACTTCCCTCTTTTGCTGTGTCCCATACGTTTTGGGTTGTCATGTTTTCATTGTCATTTGTTTCTAGGTATTTTTAATTTCCTTTTTGATGCCTTCAGTGACCTGTTGGTTATTTGGAAGCAGGTTGTTTAGCCTCCATGTGTTTGTATTTTTTAGTTTTTTTTTTTTCCTGTAATTCATATCTAGTCTCATAGCATTGTAGTTCAGAAAAAAATGCTTGATACAATTTCAGTTTTCTTAAATTTCCTGATGATTGTGACCAAAGATCTGATCTATCCTAGAGAGTGTTCCATGTGCACTTGAGAAAAAAGTAAAAAAAAAAAAGCGAGAGAGAAAAAAGTGTATTCTGCAGTTTTGGAAAGGGAATCTTATTTTTAAATGAATATTTAAAAAATTCTCCTTTGATATTTTTTAAAAACATATTCTGCTTTTAATATTTTTAAAAAGCAGAGGATTGCTAGGTAATGTGAAAAGGAACTTCCAATTTATGTTCAAGTTCAAATTTTCACCAAAAGCCCCTTTTCAGGGTACTAAGTTACAGACTCTTTGGGGTCTACTCTTTACCTGTCTTTCTCAAGTGCATAGGGAGAAGGCACATACAAATTCTTTCTGCACCTTTAGTAGGTAGTTGTACGTGAAAGCACTTTCACAACTGTAATGCACTACTCCTTAGGAGATAACCCCTGTGCCACTAATGGTAAGATCTGGGTTTGCATTCCATGGATTGCTCTGCAGTGGCTTTCACTCTCACCTGATTCTCCCCATTCTTAGAATAATTTCTGGCAAGTGTATCAAGCATACAGAGTTGGCTCATTGAAGATACAGCTTTCTAGGCCTCTCCCAGAAATCTGTACTTGGCAGGTCAGAGCTTACATCTGGCCATCTCCATATTCAGCAACTTCCCTGGGGGATTAGGATGTACACAATCCATAGGAGTTACCATGAAAAATATTCCTTTATAATCTGTTTGGACTGTCAAGGCTCAGTAATAGAAAACTTCCAAAACTGGAAAGGTGATCTTCAGATGTAACATTGATCTCAGGTGGCCTTGGCCTATAGCAGCTTGAAGCAGGGATTCTTTTCCCAGCCAGAGATTGAGGTCAGGCTACAGCAGTGAGAGAACTGAATCCTAGCCACTAGACCACCAGGGACCAGTGGGACCAAGGCCCTGGCCCATCAACTGTGTAGAAATGAATTTGCACATAGAGATCGAGATGAGTAAAACAAGTGTTTATTAGGAGGAAAAAGTATATGTGAATAGACTCACATGGGTGGGCTCAGAGAGACAGTTGCACCCTCGTGGTGGTTTAAATCACTTTCATGGAACATTTCTTCTGGGTTTCCTTTGGCCAGCCATCTTGCTTTGTCTGGTTCTGAGTCCATATTTGGTTTATCTCAGGATTCTCCCACGTGTGCTTGTGTATCTCTTAGCCAAGCTGGATTCTAGTGAAGAGGCCTATGGGTAGGTTGACATTACTTACTATGAGCTTGAGACAGGAGATACATGGGTACAGGCTGAAGAGTTTCTCCCCTGTGGACAGAAATTCTATAATAGCAGAAACTCCATAAAAGCTGGATGATGGAGGAGGCTGGGCCTTGCCCAGATAAGAGGTAAAAGACCATATATTCCTCATTCTTGAAGTCAAGGAGACCTTCCCGACTACACAGGTACAGAAAGGCTCAATGGAGGTCAAAAGGGAGGGGGCATCACCTCAATTTCTGGCTGGGAACCAAAGCCCTGCTTCAAGGCACTGTGAACTGAGGCTACCCAAAATCACCATGATGCTACCTCTTCTATCTCTTATCTGGGCAGGGCCCAGCCTACTCCATCATCCAGCTTTTATGGAGTTTCTGCTATTAATATTATGGAGTTTCTCTCCACAAGGGAGAAACCGTTCAGCCTGGGGCCCATGTATGTCCTGCCTCAACATGATAAAGAAACTTCACTCCAGTTCCTGTCCTCTGGTATTCCAGAGAGGCAGAACTGTACTTGACATGTGTGTTGAAGACCCTCATTAAATGTTTACGCTAATACAGTGGTTTTCAGGTTTTGTTCTGTGTAGCATCCACACAGCCTGAATTCACCCAGCCCACATCCCATATGAGCAATGCCATTTTTGTTTTAGGTATTGGGATTCCAAGTAAAAGTGTTCAAGTGTTGAAAGAGGTCAAGGGCTTAAAACAAAGAGAAGCTCATTTGGTTAAATATATTCAGATGATTAAGGGTTTACTGTTATTTCACCACCTCAAGTAGAACTCATTTTAAAATGTTTGTCATTTCAATTTAGAATTTAATGCATTGTAAACACAACTAATCTCTTCTCCATAGGTTATAGTATATACATATTATGCTTTGTCATGATATAACCTGTTTATTTTCTCTTTCCCTATGCTTCCTGGACTTCTCCTATCCTACTTGTTTCTCGTGCTTGTTTTATCTGTCAAGCTTATTGACTTCAGTAACTCAGTGAAGGTACAGAACTAGTTATATGTTTTCTAACATTATTGTATTAATGATTTCAATAAATTGTAAAGTCATGACAAAATCCAGTTCATCCATATTCAAGGCAGTCATAAGGCCAGATAGGTGGACTTTCCTGGGAAAAGGAACTGTTAAATTAGAAGATAGAGATTTGTGTTACATTCTTACAAAATCCAATGCAAATATCCTTCCACACATGGGACAATAGTATACATTCATTCTTTCTAAACGTGATCTCACTGATATTTGCAATTCATTTTTAGGATTCCAAAGCCTATTTTCATCTTCTCAATCAAATTGCACCAAAAGGACAAAAGGAAGGTGAACCACGGATAGATATTAACATGTCAGGTTTCAATGTAAGTATAGGTGTTCTTGTGAATTCTACAAACTTACAAAATTGTCAATTTCTTATAAATAATAAGAATGCTTATAATTGCATGTTATGATGTTGACAGTTTTAAGTATTATCTTAAATTTTATTACAATAGATATAATTTATAAACAGAAAGACCAGCTTTGATTTATGTTAATAGTTTATTAGTGAGTTCTGTAGTTATGGTGGTGTTGGTTTTTATGGATGGCATAAAATATTCAGAGTAAGTGTGGGGAAATAAGCACTAGAGGCTAACCTTTTCCGAGTTTTTGGATTATAATCACAATGATAGATTTAATGAAAACATATTCATATATGCATCTGTAATATTCTTATGTTGAGAGTAATGTGAATGTTTTTACAAACTCCTGATCCCTGAAATCCAATTTGGTGAATTACTGTCATGGACCATGTTCCCTTGTTACATCACTTATTAGCTCAGTGACCTTGGACAAGTTCCTTTGTTCATACATGAAGTACCAAGTTGGCCTAGACTATTGAGTCTCAACTTTCTAGGATCCTGTTGTTCTTTGTATTCATTAGATATGGAATGGATTCTACTGATTTTTTAAAAATGCACATTTCTAGCATATTTCATATCCACTTCAGATTGAGTGGATTACACTTGCTAAACCTTTTATGCTGCCCTTACCAGAACTTAATTTGTCACTGACTTGTAGTACTTATATTTCTGTCTGTTTTTAAATGTGAAATTCTTCAGTTCAGGTCACTCTTGGCACAAATGAGGGGCCCTCCTGTGTGTGAAGGAAGCTCTCTGGGATGGCTAGCCAGGTGATCTTATGCCTAGGTAGATAACATCAGTGTACTGATTCTGATTCTGATACACCTCTTCTCTAGTCACTTCTCCCTGGTTGATCTTAAAGCACCCCCTTCATTGTCTCTGTCCTCCTCAGAATCCTTTAAGGATTCCCCATTGACTCAAGAGTTCAGTCTGAAATGTTCTTCTGAGCATGTGAAGGTCTGCTACTCTATCTTGCTCCATCTCTTCTAGCCAGGGCAATTTCCTACCGCTGTATCCACACACTCATTTTACTGTTGAGTCTTTCATCATGCTTTTCCCTTTTCAGTGTCCTTTATCTTTGTCAGTCTTATACTTTATTTAGGGATATATATCTCCATCATAAAATCCAGTTACCTTATGATCCTTTGTGATTCCTCTCTGCCCCCATACTCCTCCATCCTAGGCAACCACTGATTTGCTTTCTTTCAATTTAGTTTGAATTTTTGAGAATTTTATGGAATCATATAACCGGTGCTCTGTTTTTTTAATCAAGCTTCTTTCAGCATTATTATTTTGAGATTCATCTGTGTTGTTACATAAATCAGAAATTCATTCCTTCTTTATTGCTGAATAATATTCAGGTGGATGGAGATGCTATAATTTGTTATCCATTCACTGTGATGATCATTTGGATTGTTTCCAGTTTGGGGCTATTACAAATACAGCTGCTCTGAACATTCATATACAAGTCTTTATGTGAGTTTATGCATTCATTTGTCTTTTGTAAATACCTAGGAGTGGAATGGCTGGGTAATGATATATGTGCATTTAACATTTTTAAGCAGCTGCTGAGTTGTTGTCCAAAATGGTTGTACCATTGCACATTGCTACCAGTAGCACATGAAGGTTCCAGTTCATCCACATGCTCACTGACACTTTAATGTGGTTAATGTAAACATTAAGAATGTTAACAGTGGTAGAGGTGTCTCATTGTGATTTTAATTTACGTTTCCTTAATGATAAATGATGTTGAACATCTTTTCATGTAGTTATTTGTTGTCTATACCTCTTTGTTTAAACACTTTACAATTTTAATTGCATTGTTTGCTTTCTTATCAAGTTTTGAGTGTTTTATATATTTTGGATATAAGTCCTTGATTGATATGTGATTTGCAGATACTTAGTCCTAGTGTTTTTCCAAGAACAGACATTGTTTAATTTGGACAAAGTCAGATTTAGTCACTTTTTTTTCTTTGACAAATCATGCTTTTGATGTTGTATCTAAGAAATTTTAGCCTAACACAAGGTCACAAACATTTCTTCTTATGTCTCCTCTTAGAGGTTTTATAGTTGGTGTTTTATATTTAGTTTTATATTTATAGTTTTGGTTTCATACATTTATATGTGTGTGTGTATTGAAGGTTAATTTTGAATATGATGTGAGGTATGGGCTGAAGTTGTTTTGGGCATATATATTTTTTATTTGATTATTTTTGTTTCATTATTCTGTATCTTAATTTTTTAAAATTGTTGCTATTTCAACGTTTCCTTCTACTCCAATATTATCAATGCTTTTTGTTTAACAATGCCAAGATGATTAAAAAAATATGGGATTTAAAAATAAAGATAGTAAATAGTACAAGCCAAAAATATTAAAGTAACGAGTAACAGACTAAAAGAAATAGAATGGGGGAGGAACAAGATGGCGGAGGAGTAGGACGGCGAGACCACTTTCTCCCCCACAAATTCATCAAAAGAACATTTGAACATGGAGTAAAGTCCACAAAAGAACTTCTGAATGCTGGCAGAGGACATCAGGCACCCAGAAAAGCAGCCCATTGTCTTCGAAAGGAGGTAGGAAAAAACATAAAAGATAAAAAGAGAGACAAAAGCGGTAAGGATGGAGCTCCGTCCCAGGAAGGGAGGCTTTAAAAAGAGAGAAGTTTCCAAACACCAGGAAATACTCTCACTGATGAATCTGTGGCGAGCCTTGGAACCTCAGAGGGCCACATAACTGGGAGGAAAAAACAAAAGAAACAATTAAAACCCACAGATAACCCACCAAACGGTAACTCCCAGTGGAGAAGCAGCACAGATGCCTGCATACGCCATTAGCAAGTGGGGGCTGGGCAGGGAGGAGCCAGCTGAACTGCTTAGAGAGAGGACTGGGCTTGAATGCCGTGAGGGCAATCTGAGAGAACTGGGGATAGCAAAGCAGACTGGGATAGCGTCCCCGCGAAAAGGCCGAAAGCTCTAACCTAAGACTCCACCAGCCCCACTCACAGAACAAAGGGCTGAGCAGAGCGAGCTGCCTGCAGTTGGCCCATCCCCCATCCCCTGCCGAGACAGGCAGGGAGGTCAGCCAGAGCCGGAGGGGGCAACCGGGGCCCCAGAAAAGCATCCGATACAAACTGCAGGCAGGCTTGTTGCTAATCAAGACTTCTTGGGCTCCGGCCAGTCGATATCCGCCTGAGAAGGTGTGCCGGTTGTACACACAGAAAACCGAGTGGCAGGGACTGGGGAGGCGATAAGTCACAGTGACTGTGCTCGCCAAACACCTGGTCACCTGAGCTGCTCGGACCGGGGAAGGCACAAAACGCAGGCCCAACCAAGTCTGCGCCTTTGTGGAGTACCCGAGAACCTGAACTTGAGCCACTCAGACCTGGAAAGTGCATACAACCCAGTGCCGGCCTCGGGCAGTTCCTGGCAGAGCAACCTAGAGACTGTGCAGTGTACACTGGGAAAACACACGCGCTGTGAGCGGGGGCAAACCCAGTGTGGCCGAGATGCTGCGAGCACTCCCCACAGATGCCAGAGATATTTGTCTGCAGCGTTCCTCACTTCCCAGAACAGGACTGAACAACTGAGCCTTAAAAAGTGTCCACCTGCCCCCTATTATCAGGGCAGAAATTAGACACTGAAGAGACCAGCAAACAGAAGCTAAAACAGAGGGAACCACCTTGGAAATGACAGATAGAGAAGTCTAGAGGCTACTCCAAGAATAAGACCAAAAACCAGAGGCAAGAGGCCTAAGCCCGAATCCTGAGAACACAAGAGAACTCCTGACTCCAGGGAACATTAATCGATAGGAGCTCATCAAATGCCTCCATACCTACACTAAAACCAAGCACCACCCAAGGGTCAACAAGTTCCAGAGCAAGACATACCACGCAAATTCTCCAGCAACACAGGAAAATAGCCCTGAGTTTCAATATACAGGCTGCCCAAAGTCACTCCAAACCCACTGACATCGCATAACTCATTACTAGACACTTCATTGCACTCCAGAGAGAAGAAATCCAGCTCCAGCCACCAGAACACCGACACAAGCTTCCCTAACCAGCGAACCTTGACAAGTCACCCATCCAACCCCACACACAGCGAGGAAACTACATAATAAAGAGAACTCCACCAACTGCCAGAAGAGGGAAAGGCCACCCCAAGCAAAGCAATACAAGCAAGATGAAGAGGCAGAGAAATACCCAGAAAGTAAAGGAACAAGATAAATGCCCACCAACACAAACAAAAGAGGAAGATATAGGGAATCTACCTGATAAAGAATTTCAAATTTTGATGGTGAAAATGATTCAAAATCTTGAAAGCAAAATGGAGTTACAGATAAATAACCTGGAGAAAAGGATTGAGAAGATGGAAGAAAGGTTTAATAAGGACTTAGAGGAAATAAAAAAGAGTCAATATACAATGAAAAATGCAATAGATGAGATCAGAAACACTCTGGAGGCAACAAGCAGTAGAATAACAGAGGCAGAAGACAGGATAAGCGAGCTAGAAGATAGAATTGTAGAAATCAGTGAAACAGAGAGGAAAAAAGAAAAACGAATTAAAAGAAATGAGGACAATATTAGAGACCTCTGGGACAATGTTAAATGCTCCAACATTCGAATCATAGGAGTCCCAGGAGAAGAAGACAAAAAGAAAGACCATGAGAGAATACTTGAGATAATAGTTGAAAACTTCCCTAAAATGAGGAAAGAAATAATCAACCAAGTCCAAGAAACCCAGAGAGTCCCCAACAGGTAAACCCAAGGCGAAATACTCCAAGACACATATTAATCAAATTAACAAAGATCAAACACAAAGAACAAATGTTAAAAGCAGCAAGGGAAAAGCAGCAAATAACACACAAGGGGATACCCATAAGGATAACAGCTGATCTTTCAACAGAAACTCTTCAGGCCAGGAGGGAATGGCAAGACATACTTAAAGTGATGAAAGAAAATAACCTACAGCCCAGATTACTGTACCCAGCAAGGATCTCATTCAAATATGAAGGAGAAATCAAAAGCTTTACAGACAAGCAAAAGCTGAGAGAATTCAGCATCACCAAACCAGCTCTCCAACAAATGCTAAAGGATCCTCTCTGGACAGGAAACACAGAAAGGGTGTATAAACTCAAACCCAAAGCGATAAAGAAAATGGCAATGGGATCATCAGTTCGTTCCGTTCCATTCAGTCGCTCAGTCGTGTCCGACTCTTTGCAACCCCGTGGACTGTAGCCTACCAGGCTTCTCCATCCATGGGATTCTCCAGGCAAGAATACTGGAGTGGGTTACCATTGATAAATGGGTTGAATGCCCCAACCAAAAGACAAAGGCTGGCTAAATGGATACAAAAACAAGAACCCCATATATGTTGTCTACAAGAGACCCACCTCAAAACGAGGGACACACACAGACTGAAACTGAAGGGCTGGAAAAAGATATTCCATGCAAATAGAGACCAAAAGAAAGCAGGGGTAGCAATACTCATATCAGATAAAATAGACTTTAAAACAAAGGCTGTGAAAAGAGACAAAGAAGGAAACCACATAATGATCAAAGGATCAATCCAAGAAGTAGATATAACAATTATAAATATTTATGCACCCAACATACGATCACCGCAATATGTAAGACAATTACTAACAAGTATGAAAGGGGAAATTAACAACAATGCAATAATAGTGGGAGATTTTAACACCCCACTTACATCTATGGATAGATCAACTAAACAGAAAATTAACAAGGAAACACAAACTTTAAATGATACAATAGACCAGTTAGACATAATAGATAACTATAGGACACTTCACCCCAAAACAATAAATTTCACCATTTTCTCAAGCGCACACGGAACCTTTTCCAGGATAGATCACATCCTGGGCCATAAATCTAGCCTTGGTAAATGCAAAAAAATTGAAATTATTCCAAGCATCTTTTCTGACCACAATGCAGTAAGATTAGATCTCAATTACGGGAGAAAAACCCTTAAAAATGCCAGCATATGGAGGCTGAACAATACGCTGCTGAATAACCAACAAATCACAGAAGAAATACAAAAAGAAGTCAAAATATGCATAGAAATGAATGAAAATGAAAACACAACAACCCAAAACCTGTGGGACACTGTAAAAGCAGTGCTAAGGGCAAGGTTCATAGCAATACAGGCATACCTCAAGAAACAAGAAAAAAGCCAACTAAACAACCTAACTCTACATCTAAAGAAACTAGAAAAGGAAGAAATGAAGAACTCCAGGGTCAGTAGAAGCAAAGAAATCATAAAAATTAGGGCAGAGATAAATGCAAAAGAAACAAAAGAGAACATAGCAAAAATCAACAAAGCCAAAAGCTGGTTCTTTGAGAAGGTAAATAAAATTGACAAACCGCTAGCCAGACTCATCAAGAAACAAAGGGAGAAGAACCAAATCAATAAAATTAGAAATGAAAATGGAGAGATCACAACCGACAACACAGAAATAAAAAGGATTATTAGAGAATACTATCAGCAACTATATGGCAATAAAATGAATAACCTGGAAGAAATGGACAAATTCCTAGAAAAGTACACCTTTCCAAAACTGAACCAGGAAGAAATAGAAAATCTGAATAGACCCATCACAAGCACGGAACTAGAGGCTATAATCAGAAATCTTCCAGCAAACAAAAGCCCAGGTCCAGATGGCTTCACAGCTGAATTCTACCAAAAATTTAGAGAAGAGCTAACACCTATTCTACTCAAACTCTTCCAGAAAATTGCTGAGGAAGGGAAACTTCCAATCTCATGAAGCCACCATCACCCTAATCCCAAAACCTGGTAAAGATGCCACAAAAAAAGAAAACTACAGGCCAATATCATTGATGAACATAGATGCAAAAATCCTTAACGAAATTCTAGCAGTAAGAATCCAACAACATATTAAGAAGATCATACATCCTGATCAAGTGGGCTTTATCCCAGGAATGCAAGGATTCTTCAATATCCGCAAATCAATCAACGTAATACACCACATTAACAAACTGAAAAATAAAAATCATATGATTATCTCAATAGATGCAGAGAAAGCCTTCGACAAAATTCAACATCCATTTATGATAAAAACCCTCCAGAAAGTGGGAATAGAAGGGACATATCTCAACATAATAAAAGCTATATATGACAAACCCACAGCAAACATTATCCTCAATGGTGAAAAACTGAAAGCATTTCCCCTAAAGTCAGGAACAAGACAAGGGTGCCCACTCTCACCACTACTATTCAACATAGTTCTGGAAGTTTTGGCTACAGCAATCAGAGCAGAAAAAGACATAAAAGGAATACAAATTGGAAAAGAAGAAGCAAAACTTTCACTGTTCGCTGATGACATGATCCTCTACACAGAAAACCCTGAAGACTCTACCAGAAAACTACTAGAGCTAATCAATGAATACAGTAAAGTTGCAGGATATAAAATCAACACACAGAAATCCCTTGCATTCCTATACAGTAATAATGAGAAAATAGAAAGAGAAATTAAGGAAACTATTCCATTCACTGTTGCAACGAAAAGAATTAAATACTTAGGAATATATCTACCTAAGGAAACAAAAGACTTCTACATAGAAAACTATAAAACACTAGTGAAAGTAATCAAAGAGGACACTCATAGATGGAGAAATATACCATGTTCGTGGATTGGAAGAATAAATATTGTAAAAATGAGTATACTACCCAAAGTAATTTATACATTCAATGCAATCCCTATCAAGCTACCAACGATATTTTTCACAGAACTAGAACAAATAACTCACAATTTGTATGGAAATACAAAAAACCTCGAATAGCCAAAGCAATCTTGAGGAAGAAAAATGGAACTGGGGGAATCAACCTGCCGGACTTCAGGCTCTACTACAAAGCCACAGTCATCAAGACAGTATGGTACTGGCATAAAGACAGAAATATGGATCAATGGAACAAAATAGAAAGCCCAGAGATAAATCCACGCACCTATGGACACCTGATCTTTGACAAAGGGGGCAAGAATATAAAATGGAGAAAAGACAGTCTCTTTAACAAGTGGTGCTGGGAAAACTGGTCAGCCACTTGTAAAAGAATGAAACTAGAACACTTCCTAACACCATACACCAAAATAAACTCAAAATGGATTAGAGAGCTAAATATAAGACCAGAGACTATAAAACTCCTAGAGGAGAACATAGGCACAATACTCTCCGACATAAATCACAGAAGGATCCTTCAAGACCCACCTCCCAGAATACTGGAAATAAAAGCAAAAATAAAGAAATGGGACCTAGTTAAAATCAAAAGCTTCTGCACAGCAAAGGAAACTATAAGTAAGGTGAAAAGACAGCCTTCAGAATGGGAGAAAATAATAGCAAATGAAGCAACTGATAAAGGTTTAATCTCCAAAATATAATAGCAGCTCCTGCAGCTCAATTCCAGAAAGATAAATGACCCAATCAAAAAATGGGCCAAAGAACTAAACAGACATTTCTCCAAAGAAGACATAAAGATGGCTAAGAAACACATGAAAAAATGCTCAACATCCCTCATAATCAGAGAAATGCAAATCAAAACCACAATGAGATACCATTTCACACCAGTCAGAATGGCTGCTATCCAAAAGTCTACATGCAATAAATGCTGGAGAGGGTGTAGAGAGAAGGGATTCCTCAAAAAACTGGAAATAGAACTGCCATATGATCCAGCAATCACACTCCTGGGCATACACACCGAAGAAACCAGAATTGAAAGATACACATGTACTCCAATGTTCATTGCAGCACTGTTTACAATAGCCAGGACATGGAAGCAACCTAGATGTCCATCTGCAGATGAATGGATAAGAAAGCTTTGGTACATATACACAGTGGAGCATTACTCAGCCATTAAAAAGAATTCATTTGAACAGTTCTAATGAGGTGGATGAAACTGGAGCCTATTATACAGAGTGAAGTAAGTCAGAAAGAAAAACACCAATACAATATACTAACGCATGTATATGGAATTTAGAAAGATGGAAATGATAACCCTGTATACGAGACAGCAAAAGAGACACAGATGTATAGAACAGTCTTTGGGACTCTGTGGGAGAAGGTGAGGATGGGATGGTTTGGGAGAATGGCATTGAAGCATGTATATTATCATATGTGAAACGAATCGCCAGTTCAGGGTTGATGCATGTTACAGGATGCTCGGGGCTGGTATGCGGGGATGACCCAGAAGGAGGATAAGGGGAGGAGGGCGGTGGGAGTGGGGGTTGGGAGGGGGAACTCATGTACACCCGGGGTGGATTCATGTCAATATATGGCAAAACCAACCAATATAATATTGTAAAATAATTAGCCTCCAATAAAAAGTAAAAACATAAAAATAAATAAATAAAGGTATGAAATGAAAAAAAAAACAAACAAACAAGAAATAGAATAGACTCTATGAGATGAACTCACTAGGCTCATGGAGAATCCCAAAGGCTGTATCCCTATCAATTGCCCATCTGATGGTGGTTACTGATTGCTCTGTAATGGTAACAATGAAGGGTAACACAGTAAATACCCATTTTTCTGGAGACTTAGATGATCAAGTCACCTCACTGGAGATGAAAAAAGTAAAGATAGCATCATCTATTAAAGATAGAGTTAAGACTCTCAAATTGTAGAATCCGAACTGTGTTGGTTTATAAGTAATATTTCTCAAATTTCCTTTATCTCAGATTTCCTTTATCTCTTATTTCCCCCTTATTATAAAAATCCCTTCTTACTTGAAACTGTTTTCCAGAAGAGCTACATTTACCCTGGGGCATACTGGGGTGGCCATGTCTATAGTAGCTGCCAAGAGAAGTCTGGAGAGGGCAGGTCACTAGAAATGAATAATCCAAAAGCAATTGTTTCTCCAGCTTCAGGTTTTTGACTTTTATTTTTGGGAGGTGGGAATGGTGAGCACTTGGGAAACTATTTTTAATTTGGTCTGAAATTATCAGATCTATAACTTATAATCCTCACCAAACTGTATGTTAGTCAAGAAATCAGCACGCATCTTTCCAAAAGTAAAGAAGTTGGGGTGGGGTAGAAGACAAAACGAAGAAGTTAGGAGTCCTAGGAATTAGTTGAAAGTTTAAGTATTTTACACAGAAATAGACAACTTTGCTTCCTGGATGGAAAAGTAAAAACAAAAAGTAGTTTAAGAGAAAAATGATAATTTGAAATATGTAATTTAAACCTCAAAATTATTGGAGCCTGGTATCCTTGATTATTATTTTTAAAATATTTCTTCATAATTCCTTCATCTTTTTCAGCCTTACACCCTCTTTGGGGCTTAAATTTAAAATCTGAACAGGTTTCACTTTTTTCTTAGTGAATTTTGGCATGAGAGAAGTAATCTCAGTTGAGTGAAATCTATTGTCCATAGATACATGATCTGTTGCCATCTAGAGTATTTTCAAGGTACTGCATATCTAGCACAGCCAACTTTTTTTTTTTTTTTTTTTACATTCAAAACAGTAATATAAGTACCATGTGTTGGCTAAGAGAAAATAGAATTGTATACCCAGCCTATCATTGTAGGGCAAAGTTTCTATATTTTTAGTATGGCCTTTGAAAAAAAAGTCTTCTTATTTTACTTCAACAGGAAACAGATGATTTGAAGAGAGCTGAGAGTATGCTTCAACAAGCAGACAAATTAGGTTGCAGACAGTTTGTTACCCCAGCTGATGTCGTCAGTGGGAACCCTAAACTGAACTTAGCCTTTGTGGCTAACCTGTTTAATAAATACCCAGCACTCACTAAGCCAGAGAACCAAGATATTGATTGGACACTATTAGAAGGTAACTGAAGTTTTCTTAAATTATGTTTGGGGTTAAACATTGGAAAAACATAGGCCACAATGATTTCATAATCTTGATTTAATAAGTTTCCTTTTCCATTTTCCTTTAGCAACTGTCTACTAGAAGTAGTCCCAAGGGCTGAGTAATAAGTGGCACCTGATAGAAAGGGATGATAATAAGGGAACTTTTATTTTAATTTACTTATTTTGGGCTGTTCTGGGTCTTTGTTGCTGCATGCTGGCTTTCTCTGGTTGCTGCACCCAGGAGCTACTCTTTGTTGTGGTGCTCAGCCTTCTCATTGGGGGGGCTTCTCTTGTTGAGGAGTGTAGGTTCAGTAGTTGGGCTTCATTGCCCCATGGCATATGGGATCTTCTTCCCAGACCAGGGATCAAACCTGTGTCCCCTGCTTTGGCAGGAGTACTTTTATCCACTGTACCATCAAGGAAGTCTGGGAACTTTTAAAGTAAGCTAGCCTAGGATCCGGAGAAGTCAATGGCAACCCACTCCAGTACTCTTGCCTGGAAAATCCCATGGACGGAGGAGTCTGATAGGCTTGCAGTCCGTGGGGTCGCAGGAGTTGGACACGACTGAGTGACTTCACTTTCACTTTTCACTTTCATGCATTGGAGAAAGAAATGGCAACCCACTCCAGCGTTCTTGCCTGGAGAATCCCAGGGACGGAGGAGCCTGTTGGCTGCCGTCTATGGGGTCGCACAGAGTCGGACACGACTGAAGCGACTTAGCAGCAGCAGCAGCCTAGGATCACTTAGTATAAGGACACTTAGTAAACCAATGTTTTATTTTAATATTTTATATTTAGGTCACTTATTTTTAAACCTCCCTCCAAAAAAATGCACATGTGCATAAAATCTGACCTATACAAATCTGCAGTATTTGTTTCATCCTTCCATAGTCAGACTAACTGAAACTGCTTTTAGTTCCTTTCACCTTTAACCTACTCAAAAAATAATAATAATGCATGTAAATATTCATTTAATTTGGGAAAGGCAGAGTATTTGAAAGATTATATATGCATGAAGTATAGTACTTAAAAATGAACAAATGCAATTAGTAGCTCACTGCATATCCACTAGCATTATTATGAAATCAGATGGTAAAGAATCTGCCTGCAGTGCAGGAGACCTGGATTCGATCCCTGGGTTGGGAAGATCCCCTGGAGAAGGGAATGGCTACCCACTCCAGTGTTCTTGCCTGAGAAATCCATGGACAGAGGAGTCTGACAGGCTACAGTCCATGGGGTCGCAAAGAGCAGGACACAACTTAGCAACTAATACTTTGAACTCTCAATTAGCAGCTCATTGCATATATACTAGGATTACTATAAAATCTTTAAATTTTATGCTTTTGAAGTTTCAAATAATTTGTTGCTCTAATATAGGCATGTAAAAAAAGTACATATATGTAACTTAGTATCAATATTTTTAAATGGGTAGAGAGAAGATGCAAATTAATGTGAGTATAGAGGTTTGTATGACCATGGCAAATTTTTCTAATAAAAACTAAACTGATAATATCAGTTACTTTAGAAGTATGGGGATTTGGGGAGATACTGGAGAAGGATGAGATGGAGAAGAGATTATAAAAAGTTCATATACCTCTTAGTTGGTTATAATGAGGTTATATTTTTACTTTTGAAATAAAGTCATCCAATTTAAAAAAACAAGAGAATGTATTCAGAGAGATTGCTTGGAGATTCATATTGGAGAAAAGCTCTACATCTGAAAAAAAAACTAATCTAATTGTGGGTTGATGTTATATGCACATATGCAAGGTGTTTAATGATTATATAAATGCTGTGAATATTTTTAATAGGAGAAACTCGTGAAGAAAGAACCTTCCGTAACTGGATGAACTCTCTTGGTGTTAATCCCCATGTAAACCATCTCTATGCGTAAGCCTTCCGATGCTATTATAAAGTTTTGAACATCATGAATGGATGCTGCATAAATAATTATAGCTCTAAACCTTTTTTAAATGTTAGTTTGTAACCATTACTTTATTGGAAAATGTGCTGACTTCCGTTATCATTTCCCAAATACACAAAAGCCCAGATTATTTCTTTACATGGTCATGAAGTGAAAGAATGTGTAAATCTCTTTCTAACACCCTAGGGAACAAAAACTTTATATTTTGAAAC